>NC_092725.1:95169160-95466660 GCF_047496885.1 Scyliorhinus torazame | reverse complement strand
CGGTCATCCTCAAAATGGACCAGCACTTTCAAACTGAAGTAAACGAAACTTTCGAAAGATACATCTTTCAGCAACGCCTGCAAGGTAAGGAGGAGCTTTTTCAACCCTTTTTGACGCACCTCCGGATTCTGGCGCAGTCCTGCGGTTACGGCACCACCACAGAGTCCATGATCAGGGACCAGATTGTTTTTGGCGTTGCCTCCAGTGGCCTACGCCAGCAGCTTCTTAAATAAAGAGCCTCACCTTAGCGTCTGCTGTGGAAGCCTGTGTCCTCCATGAGAATGCTGCCTGCCGTTTTGCCCGATTTCAGGCGTCCGAGTTGGCACGGAGGGGGTCCCCAGCCGTCGAATCGGCAAGCCAGGCCGCCCACGACGTTGAACGCATCCAGGCCGTCGATTTCTTCCCGCCCCACGGCCCGGACGACAGCGGCCGCTTCCCGCGCTTTTCGCGGTCTCCCGCGCAGGTGCGCGCCAAGAATAACGGCCACAACGAGGGACGCACTGCGCAGGCGCGCCCACCGCAAGATCGCACTGCGCATGCGCAGTGGCGCAACGAACGCCGTGACGTCATGACGTGCAGCAAGTGTGGAGGTCTACACTTAAAAGGGCAATGTCCTGCAAAATACCAACAGTGCAACAGATGTGCCATGATAGGCCACTACGCAGCCCGCTGTCGTGCGGCTCAACCCATGGATCCGGCGCATCCTCGACAACCTCGCACACGAGTCAGGACCGTCCAGCCCACGCATCAAGACTTCCAGTTAAGTGATGCAGATGACCAGGATGACTTCAGAGTTGCCGTCATTGATGTCAACAAGGTCAATGCCATCAATCCAGACGATGAGTGGTGTGCCACCCTGACGGTCAACCGATCGCGCGTCGCCTTCCGTCTGGACACCGGCGCATCCGCCAACCTGATTGCTTACTCTGCAGTCCAGGCCATGAAGGTCAAACCACTCATCACACCATCCCGGCTTAAGATGGTTGACTATAACGGGAACGTTATCCCGTCCGTAGGATCTTGCCAGCTACAGGTGACTCACAAGAGGTACACGGCCACACTCCCCTTCGAAGTTGTGGGCTCATCAAAGGACTCGTTACTGGGCGCACAAGCGTGTAAGGTCCTTCACCTGGTACAGCGCATCATGTCTCTCTCTCCAGATGAGATATCCGACTTCCCGGATGCTGAGTTCCACGCGAATCTCCATTCCCTCCTCGCTCACAACCAGGAGGTTTTTGAAGGCATGGGGACATTGCCACACACGTACAAGATTCGACTCAGACCGGACGCCATCCCTGTCGTTCACGCACCTCGCAGGGTTCCTGCGCCTCTCAAAGACCGCCTCAAGGCACAACTGCAGATTCTTCAGGACCAAGGGGTCCTATCCAAGGTCACGGAGCCCACGCCATGGGTCAGCTCCATGGTCTGTGTAAAGAAGCCCTCTGGCGAGCTCCGTATATGTATAGATCCAAAAGATCTGAACAACAACATCATGCGGGAACACTATCCCATCCCGAAACGAGAAGACCTCACCAGCGAGATGGCGCGAGCCAACATATTCACTAAATTGGATGCGTCCAAAGGATTCTGGCAGATCCAACTGGACCCGGCCAGCCGAAGACTATGCACATTCAACACCCCTTTTGGCAGATTCTGCTACAACCGGATGCCATTCGGCATCATTTCGGCATCTGAAGTATTCCACCGCATTATGGAGCAGATGATGGAAGGCATCGAAGGGGTACGTGTATATGTGGACGATATCATCATTTGGTCCACCACTCCGCAGGAACACATGCATCGTCTTCGACGTGTCTTCACCCGCATACGGCAAAATGGCCTGCGTCTCAACCGTGCGAAGTGTGCTTTCGGCCAGACGGAGCTGAAATTCCTCGGGGACCACATCTCAAGGTCCGGGGTCCGTCCCGATGCAGACAAGGTTAGCGCCATCACAGCCATGCCACGACCGGCTGACAAGAAGGCTGTCTTAAGATTCCTGGGCATGGTCAACTTCCTTGGGAAGTTCATTCCCAACCTGGCTTCTCATACAACAAACATGCGCCATCTCGTAAAAAAATCGACGGAATTCAACTGGCACCAGTCGCATCAGCAGGAATGGGAGGAGCTCAAGCACAAACTGGTCACGGCACCAGTGCTGGCCTTCTTTGACGCGACTCGCCCTACAAAGATCTCAACAGACGCCAGCCAATCTGGTATTGGAGCGGTACTCCTGCAAAAAGACAGCACGTCATCATGGGCCCCGGTTGCGTATGCCTCACGAGCCATGACCCCTACCGAACAGCGCTACGCGCAAATCGAAAAAGAATGCCTGGGCTTGTTAACTGGACTGGACAAGTTCCACGACTATGTGTATGGCCTGCCACGATTCACGGTCGAAACTGACCACCGCCCCCTGGTCAACATCATTAACAAAGACCTGAACGACATGACTCCTCGCCTCCAGCGCATCTTACTCAAACTCAGGAGGTACGATTTTGAACTGATCTACACTCCGGGGAAGGAACTCATAGTGGCGGACACTCTTTCCCGAGCAGTGAGCACACCACCAGATGCGGAGGGGTTCGTGCGTCAAATTGAGGCACACGTGACTCTGACAGCAGCAAATATGCCAGCTGATGATCCTTGTCTGGCCCACATACGCGCAGAGACGGCGACTGACCCTCTGCTGCAGCGAGTGATGCGCCACATGACGGAAGGGTGGCTAAAAGGGCAGTGCCCCCAGTTTTATAATGTGCGAGATGATCTCACCAATATAGACGGGGTCCTTATGAAATCGCATAGGATCGTCATTCCACACAGTGTGCGCCAGATGATTCTTCGTCAACTACACGAAGGCCACTTGGGTGTCGAAAAATGCAGACGAAGGGCCCGGGCGGCGGTATATTGGCCGGGTATTAATGAAGACATAGCCAACATGGTGCTCAACTGCACAACCTGTCAGAGGTTTCAGCCGGCGCAACCTCCGGAAACACTTCTACCACACGAGATGGTGACGTCCCCCTGGGCGAAGGTGGGTGTTGACCTATTTCACGCGCTCGGCAGAGATTACATTGTTATTATAGACTACTTCTCAAACTACCCGGAAGTCATGCCTCTCCATGATCTGACGTCGTCCGCAGTCATTGGGGCCTGCAAGGAAACGTTTGCTCGCCATGGCATTCCAAGGACTGTCATGTCAGACAATGGACCTTGTTTTGCCAGCCGTGAATGGTCGTCCTTTGCCGCAGCATATGGTTTCACTCATGTGACATCCAGCCCTCTGCATCCACAATCGAACGGGAAGGCTGAAAAGGGTGTCCACATCGCAAAGCGGCTCCTGTGCAAGGCGGCTGATGCCGGATCGGACTTTAACCTTGCCTTGCTGGCCTATCGATCGGCCCCGTTATCCACGGGCCTCTCGCCAGCGCAGCTACTAATGGGTCGCTCCCTCAGGACGACGGTACCTTCCGTCCTGGCACCGACAACAGACCATGAGGCGGTTCTTCGGGACATGCAACTGCAGCGTGATCGCCAGAAAGGTCGGTACGACACACGAGCGACGGACCTGCCCCCCCTGTCCTCCGGAGACAAAGTACGCGTCCATCAACCGTATGGTGGCTGGTCAGCACCGGCCGAAGTCCTCCGACAAGTGGCTCCCCGCTCGTTCCTGGTTCGCATGCCGGATGGTTCCGTGCGTCGCCGCAATCGGCGCGCCCTTCGCCGACTTCCACGTTCACAGCCACACAACACGCCAGATCCTCAACAGGCTTCCGAGGATGACTTTGTGGAGCTGCCGCACATCACGCCCTTTCCATCGCCACCCATGGCCATGCCTGCACAGCAGCCGGTGGTTCTTGATCCACCCTTAAGGCGGTCAACCCGAATTCGTCGCAAACCCATTAGAATGGACTTATAATACAGTTCATATGTTTAATAAGTTGGACAATTTTACATGATAACCTGTTGTTGTTTATCGTTCCAGATGTCGTCTGACTGGACAACTGTTCAAAATTTTTTTTTCTTCTTCTCTCGTTCGCATTTCTGTTATGTTATGGTACAACTGGATTCATGTGACGCACTCGACATCGCCCCATGTACATAGTTCCGTCATAGACACATGCTGCACACGACACACACACACTCTTAGATGCACTCACGTCACGATCATATTTATTACCACGTAGGCACATATCTTTGTAAAAAGGGGGGATGTCATGATATTCAAACACACACATCATGATGGACACACTAACAGGCAAATCAGAGTACACAACACCACAACCAATCACAGACAAGAACACCAACCACATAAAAAGCACGAGCACGACACCTGGAGGTCAGTAGGTCTGGGGAGAAGGAAGCATGAAAGAGCTGTTGAAACACCACAAGCAGGGAGCCCCCCACGTGCAGAGTGCAAAGACCAAGTTGTAAATAGTGAGTTTAAATAAACAAGCGTTGTACCATATGCAACTGTGTTGGCTCTTCTGTGTGTTAGAACACCCAACACCACAGGGGCGAGAGAGAGAGGGGGCGAGAGAGAGAGGGGGCGAGAGAGAGAGGGGGCGAGAGAGAGAGGGGGCGAGAGAGAGAGGGGGCGAGAGAGAGAGGGGGGCGAGAGAGAGAGGGGGCGAGAGAGAGAGGGGGCGAGAGAGAGAGGGGGCGAGAGAGAGAGGGGGCGAGAGAGAGAGGGGGCGAGAGAGAGAGGGGGCGAGAGAGAGAGGGGGCGAGAGAGAGAGGGGGCGAGAGAGAGAGGGGGCGAGAGAGAGAGGGGGCGAGAGAGAGAGGGGGCGAGAGAGAGAGGGGGCGAGAGAGAGAGGGGGCGAGAGAGAGAGGGGGCGAGAGAGAGAGGGGGCGAGAGAGAGAGGGGGCGAGAGAGAGAGGGGGCGAGAGAGAGAGGGGGCGAGAGAGAGAGGGGGCGAGAGAGAGAGGGGGCGAGAGAGAGAGGGGGCGAGAGAGAGAGGGGGCGAGAGAGAGAGGGGGCGAGAGAGAGAGGGGGCGAGAGAGAGAGGGGGCGAGAGAGAGAGGGGGCGAGAGAGAGAGGGGGCGGGAGAGGGGGCGGGAGAGAGAGGGGGCGGGAGAGGGGGCGGGAGAGGGGGCGGGAGAGGGGGCGGGAGAGGGGGCGGGAGAGGGGGCGGGAGAGGGGGCGGGAGAGGGGGCGGGAGAGGGGGCGGGAGAGGGGGCGGGAGAGGGGGCGGGAGAGGGGGCGGGAGAGGGGGCGGGAGAGGGGGCGGGAGAGGGGGCGAGAGAGGGGGCGGGAGAGGGGGCGAGAGAGGGGGCGAGAGAGGGGGCGAGAGAGGGGGCGAGAGAGGGGGCGAGAGAGGGGGCGAGAGAGGGGGCGAGAGAGGGGGCGAGAGAGGGGGCGAGAGAGGGGGCGAGAGAGAGAGAGAGAGAGGGGGCGAGAGAGAGAGAGAGAGGGGGGGGCGAGAGAGAGAGAGAGAGGGGGGGGGCGAGAGAGAGAGAGAGAGAGAGAGAGGGGACGAGAGAGAGAGAGAGAGGGGACGAGAGAGAGAGGGCGAGAGGGCGAGAGAGAGAGAGAGAGAGCTCAGAGGGGGCTCGAGGGAGAGAGATCTAGCATTTTAGATTGCTCATCAATCAGTACTCTGTTCTACCTAAAAGAAAATCATCAACCAAAAATAGTTTCTCACTCCACACAGCCTGACCAGAGTACTTTCAGCATTTTCAGTTTTGATTTGAGATTACATTAGCTCTCATTCTGTTGGCTGAGCCAAGGAATACTGGTCCATAAATATTTCACGGTGATCTTCCTGAGGGAGTCGGTACACTCCAGAGACTCCATTCAGCACTGAAGCATGACTTAAAAAAATTTCCCACAAAAATCTCTGGAAATCATGGGCGTGAGATTTCACAGTGTGGCAGAAGGCAGGAACTGCTGCAGGCTGCCCGGCCCAGCAACATTATTCACCATTAATTGGTCCAAACACTTGCTCAGCCAACCCCAGCCAGCTCGCATCAATGGCACCCAGGATAGCGGGGATGCAGATCTGGGGAGGCTCCTGGACGTAGCGGAGGCCAGGAGGGATGTTCGGTTTCCCCCGAGGTCCCGAGGATAGGACAACCTGTGCTGCCTGGGATGTGGTGGTGGTGGCTGTGCGCGCCGATAGTGCAATCAGGAGGACTGGCCTCCAGTGCCGAAAAAGGTCAATGATCAACATGAGTGACTAGACACAAACGCTCCCCTCCCGCCCCCCCCGCCGGAGACCTTGCCGCCACCACACAAGCATCCACCCCACAACTCTCCATACGACCCCAACCCTCCCTCTACTTCACCTCTCCCTTCAACACTCCCCAACCCTTCCTTCCCCCCCCCCTCCTCCTGCCACTGTGAACCACGCGTGTGGCTAACGATGCCCTCTCTGTCTCCTCAAGAAAAGTTCTCCCACAAATCAATGGGAGTAGGCCCAGGCTGGCTGTGGTGTGCTGGGCATCAGAATACTCACCACCTTCGAGGGACGGGCCCTGGGGAGGACAGGGGTAGCAAAGGACAGATCGGTCACCAACGGGGAGGCGAGGAACCATGGGGCCCCACCCGGAGGACTTGTCAAATGTGAGTTGTTACTGCCTTCCTGACTGACCCCATCCCTCCCACTGACTACGTGTTCATTCTCCCGCAGGTCCTCCAGCCAATGGCGCTGGCAATGGATGGCACTGAAGACAACACAGCTAGGGTGCACCGAAGTGGAGAGCCTGGTGCACAATGACGGCACCATTAGTGATGGTAACCAAGGTGCCGCGCAGTGACGGTCATGGCGGAGGGTCTCGGCTGAATGTCCGACTCGATTGGGGATGTGAGCCAGTACCAGGCTGACTTTGATGAGGTTCTGCAGGACATGTCCCGCTCTCAGATTGGAATGGCCGAGGCACTGCGGCATTTGTCCCGGTCACAGGTGGGCATTGACGAGGCTCTGCAGAGCATCGCCAAGGGCGTCAACACAATGATGCAGACCATGGAGAACCGCCAGAGCTGGCAGAGTCAGATGATGCAGGTTCGAGCCCCAGCTGCCCCTCTGTCCCAAGATGAAACCCAGGCCGCTATGGGCACGGAGCAGGAGGAGGGGGCACTGGGGGTCAACTCAGACCCGTCCCATGGAGTGGTGGCAGTGGACGTCAGCTCCCCAGTGTTCCACCCCTCTGATGGGACAGGGCAGCAAGGCTATGCATGTGCCACCAAGTGAGCTGGCGCCCCTGGCCCCAGAGGACGCCAGCCAGTGGTATCGAAAGGCATGGTACGAGGTAAGCAGCTGGCTGCCTTCACCTAGATGTGTATCCTGGGGAGGCACCTAGACGTAGCAGTACAGCAAGGAAGGTAGCATATAGAGGATCACTGAGGGGTTGGGGGAGCGGGGGGGGGGAAGACAGAGGGCGGAACCATCGGGAGAGTGGGGTATTGCTACACACAATAAACACCCTTGTGCACAACCACTATGATGCCTCTGTCACTTTCTTCCACAATGCGGGCCAACCTCAAAACCTTTGGTCCATCTCTCCAGGCATCTCCCCCTCCCTGGGGCACTCACTTACCCTCCGGCCATGGACATGTCCCCAGAGCTGTGTCCCATCCCCTGAGAGTTTGGATGTTGGCTGCTGAGTGTGTGGTGTTGACTCCCGCTGTGTTAAGGCATTGTCCAGGCATCACGGTCTGACTGGAATTCTAGGCAATGACTCCCACATGCTACATGTCCCACCCAGCCTTGTGAATCCACTTGGTTTGTGTGCAGTGCTCACTTAACCACGATTGTGAATGCTCTATAAGCAGTAGCCTTCAAAGGCGGCACAGTGGCGCAGCAGGGTAGTACTGCTGCATACAGGGCAGCATGGTGGCGCAGTGGTTAGCTCTGCTGCCTATGGCACTGAGGACCCGGGTTCCATCCTGGCCCCGGGTCACTGTCTATGTGGAGTTTGCACATTCTCCCAGTGTCTGCGTGAGTCTCATCCCCACAACCCAAAGATGTGCAAGTTAGGCGGATTGCCATGCTAAACTACCCCTTAATTGGAATAAAATAATTGGGTACTCTTAAATTTGTTTTGTTTTTTTAAATCGTAGCTTTCAGCCACACAACCAGAGGCCTTGATGGATGATGGGGGTTATAGGTGGAGCAGACTGGCAGGGACAAGGGTTGCCTCTGGAATGGGTACACATGATCCAGGAGTTGGCATGGTGGTGCCACGTGCAGTTGCCCCCGCTCCTCAACCCATGGCAGCCCATCCCTGTGCTCACTTGGTGGCACATGCACAGCCATGCTGCTCCCACCCGCAGCAGAGGATCCCCCACCCCCAGCTGAGCACTGGTGGCAAGCACAGCGCCCCCAGGCTCTTTGCCAGTGAGCAGAGATGGCTGCTCACTCGGCTCAATGGTCTTTACCTGCAGTGTAGGAATCATGAATCTTGAAGAGCAGATAATTGTATGATCTAAAGTCTTTTAAACCCCCAGCCTTTTAAATATGAAAATAAACATTCTGAAACAGTCAGAGTTTTAAAAACTCTGCTGGACTGCTTTGATTCATAGGCCTTCTGGTGTAGGTTATAAAAAAAACATTAACATCTGTTCCTTTGGTGTCAATAGAGTTGTTTGATGACAGTTCCCAAAAATGTGTTACTGCAGCTGAGATCGTTATAACTGTTTGGCGGAGTTTCAAAAATCCACAAAAGCACTTAGCACCTGCTGAGTTAACATTTTGATTGACAGTTTAAATAGACTATTAAAAGATTGGCAGTCTTTGAAGTGGTTACTGTATAGAAGTTGGTTTGTTTTCATAGCCAATTAAACACCTGAAGGGATTTAAAGTCTTTGAATGGGTTTAATGGGAGTTTATTCAGGATGAAATGTGTGCAACTGAGAGCTGTATTAGATTGTTCCACGTTAAACAAGGTCTGCCCATGCTATATTGGATGATTGGCATGGAAGTGGATGGATGGTAGAGGTGGAAAAGAGGGGTTCAGGAGAGTGAATAAGCGGGTGCGAGGTGAATGGTTATGTGGGTGGGCCAACAGTTTCTAAAACACAAAGTCCCAGGGAACCAATATCGGCCTTCTAACTAGGCTGACTTTGCACTCACCTATGATGGGATTGGCAAGCCCAACTCCATCGCGTCGCAGTGCGATAACTGGGTTTAATAGGACCCTTTAAACTGAGGTGGGTCTGCCGAGGTGGGAAAACGACCGACTTGGCATCAAAAATCTGGCCCTGGGAATCCAAGTATCAAAAACTGGAATGGATGGATAGATGATTGTTTAACAAGATTATTGGGGATCTAAAAGAGGTAGATGGAGCTGAGTTACAGGGAAGCCGTGGTCTATCTGAATTGCACAGCAGGGTCGAGGGGCTGAAGGCCTCGGTTGCTACATTCCTTAAATTCGTCAAATGTAATAAATGATGAAAATCAGCTTCAATTAATCAATCATCGTAATTGAAAGAAGTGAAGAATCCAAAGATTTTACTACAACAACAAAAAAAATACTTTGCCCACGATCCTGACAGCTGACCATGCTCCAACTCATGGGAAGAGGAAGTTCCAAATCCAGAATGACTGGACACACATTAAACACAAGATTTGACTACGGCTGAATGGATTGGCTTCTATAACAAGTAGACACTCCGAATAGCCTTGTAGAAGCCGTGAATCTGCCCCACTATTCCTCAACATCAGTGTTGAATCATGATTTAATTGGATTTGGTAGGAAGCCTTACCTTGGCATATACACAGCTGTATGATAATCGCATATAGCGACAATGCTGGTCACAGAGTGGACACATTATTATTTCTGTTGCTTGGCAGATCTCTTTACTGGATGAAGAAGAGACAACATTATAATGTAGTTACCTGCCTCAGCATCAAAAACCTGGCCCGGGGAATCAAAGTATCAAAAACAGAGATAGATGATTGGGGATTGAGTTAATCCATGGGGGAGCAGTGATGAGACTTCAGTTAGGTAATACTCTCCTCAAGAGCAAGGCAGTTACACGAAAATACTATCAAGAGCAAGGCAAGTTAAAAAGGAGATTTGACAGAGGGGTTCAAAATAGTGAATGGTTTAGATTGAGTCAGTAAGGAGAAACAGTTTCCAGTGGCAGGAAGGTCAGTAACCAGTGAACACAGATTGGAATTGATTGGTGAAAGATTCAAGAGGGAGAGGAAATTCGGTGCATTACAGTGATCTGCAAGGCAATGCCCGAAAGGGCGGTAGAAGCAGATTCAATAGTAATTTTTAAACTCTGAATTAGATACATATTTGGAAATGGTACCATATTCAGGGCTATAGGAAGAGGAAGTAGAGAGGGACTAGTTGGATAGCTTGTTCAAAAGGCCCAGCACAGGTACAATGGGTTGAATGGCCTCCTTCTAAACTATACTGCATCATTCTATATTTTCAGAACACTGGAATGCCTAAAACCAGGTTTATGAAGCAAGGTGGCTGGCTATAAAATCCGGAGCTCATTCTACCAGCCTGTGACCAGGGTTAAGAAAACAAATTTTCATGTTTCTTCACCTGTTTTTGTGCCAAATATTGGCACAATTGTATTTATGTAGTACCTTTCATGACCCAGGACATCCCAAACCACTACACATCCAGTGACATACTCTATCAATACAGTGACTTGTAATGTAGCAGTCAAGTTCTGCACAGCAAGTTCCCGCAGGCAGCAATATGATAATGATCACAATCTCAATGGCATTGATTAAGGGATAAGCATTTGCTAGAATACGAGGGACAACTGAACTAGCAATCCAAACCCAGGGTAATGCCCCATGGCAGATGTTGAAATGCAAATTCAATTTTTTAAAAATCTGGAATTAAAAGTCTAATGATCACCATGAAACCATAATCAATTGCTGTAAAAATCTGAAGGAAAACTTCTGTCTTTACCTGGTCTGACCTACATGTGACTCCAGACCCACAGCAATGTGGCTGACTCTTAAATGCCCTCTTAACTAGCAAGCCACTCATTTGAGTGGTAATTAGGGATGGGCAACAAATGCTGGCCCAGTCAGCAACACCCACATCCAAAAGAATAATAAAAACTCTTTCAAAATAGTGCCACAGATTCACCTTGCGAGTGCAAACATGGTGATGACCGAATCTCATTCAAAAGGTAGCACCACTCAGAGTACTGCACGGGGAGGGTTATCAGAGATTTGAGCACAAAATCCAAGGAGTGAGACTCGAACCAACAATCTTCTGACTCAGAAGAGTGTGCTACCCACAGAGTCACATCTGGCAATAATCACGGGCGGGATTCTCTAATCCCGCGGCAGAGTGTCCACGCCATCGTAAACACCGCCGTGTTTTACGACGGCGTGAACGGGCCGACCCAACGACTAATTCTGACCCGCAAAAGGGGCCAGCACTACACTGGAGTGGTTCACGCCGCTCCAGCTGCTGATCCCTGCGCGAACTGGGTGCCACCGGATCCGCACATGCGCAGTGGCGCCGGCCCCAACACGCACATGCGCAGTGGCGCCGGCCCCAACGCGCACATGCGCAGTGGCGCCGGCCCCAACGCGCACATGCGCAGCACCTTCCTTCAACGCGCCGGCCCCGACGCAACATGGCGCAGGACTATAGGGGTCGGCGTGGAAGAAACGAGGCCCCAGCCAGAGAGGCCAGCCCGCCGATCGGTGCGGGGTGACCCGGGGGGGGGGGGGGGGTCAGGCCGCATCGAAGGCCCCCACTGGGGTCAGACTCCCCACCCCCCAAAGGCCACCTCCGACCTTTCCACGACGAGTTCCCGCCGGCTGAGGGGTGTGGATGGCGCCGGCGGGACTCGGCGTTTTGACGACGGCCGCTTGGCCCATCCCTGGCCGAGAATCGTCGGGCTGGCCGCGTAGAGCGGCCCCCGCCCTGCGCCCCGCCAACCACACCGCTCTGCGGAGAATCGCGTGCCAGCATCGGGGCGGCGTGGCGTGATTCGCGCCGCTCACGGGGATTATTTGGCCTGGCCCCGGGCTGAGAGAATCCTGCCCCATATGTGTGGAACACAAATTTTCAATGCCTGCACTATCATTTTCAACAAGAACAATTGTGTGCAAGTTCACCTGGTCTTAAATCAATACTTTAAAGACACTGAACCCTATTGAAGACCGAATGAAAGGGAATTTTTTTTTTTTTTTTTTTTTTATAAAAGATCCCCAACCATGATTCCCATCCTTACCTTACTTGGCAGTAATCAAGAGTGAAGACTCCGTACAAAAACACGAGTAAGCCGACAATGGCAGCTGGGAACAGCATTCCGGTGTACCAGCCTAGCCAGGCAAAATACAGGCCAATCTTCTCACCAAAATAGCGCCTGAAAAACACCAAAGGAAACAGATTATTGGTGAAACATGAAGGCAACGTGCTACAAATCTGCATACCTCTGGATAGAGTTACCTGGCACAAATAACCATTAAATAAACAAACATTAGTGTCCTAATTCTAGGAGGCAATGACTGCAAATTGACTATATTGTGGAATGTTAAAACTGGAATCCTTTAGGCCGAGTCTATGATACCTTGGATTAAGCCTAGTCTATGATACCTTGGATTATACTAAGAATTAAACCAAACACAAGCTGACAGGACTTGGTCCATGGGAGGCAGTGGCATAGTTGTATTGTCACTGGACTAGTAATGCTCTGGGGACCTGGATTGGAATCCCACCATGGCAGATGGGGAAATTTCAATTCAATAAAAATCTGAATAAAAAAATCTAATGATGACCATGGAACCATTATTAATCGTTGCAAAATCCCATCTGGTTCATCAGTGTCCTTTCGGGAAGGAAATCTGCCACCCTTACCTGATCTGCCCTGCATGTGATTACAGGCCCACAGCAATGTGGTTGACTCAAATGCCCTCTGAAATGGCCTCACCTAACACCAGGTTCTAGGGCAATTAGGGATGGGCAATAAATGCTGGCCTAGCCAACGACACGCACATCCCTCTGAACAAATTAAAAAGCTTCCAAATACCCAAAGAACAGAAAGAAAGAAGCCATGTCAATGCTGGCAACAAAGAAAAGACTTGGAAAATTCCTTGAAATGCTAGGCTGTCCATGGATTAATGGATTAATTATCACAAAAAAAATGAAGTAAATTAGATTATATTTTTAAAAAGGTACCATTAACAGCCAACCTCAAATCTGTTCAAAATAATGCAAATCAAATGGAACAATTCTTTCAAACAAGGAAATATCATTCGACCTGAACACGCTTACTCTGTCTCGGCAAGGTCTGATGGCTTGTTCTAGATTTAAAGTGTGTTATCCTTGGATTTCCTCATCCTCATTGATTTTTTTTCCTAATTTTCAATTTGTAGCTTTCTGTGCTGTTAATTACTTTATGAACTATCCGTGGTTTTGAAATCTTGGCAGCCAAATGTGAGTTTTATGTTGCTGAACTTGTCCATCTTTAAATGTCCTCATTATTTTAAAAGCTATATGTTGTATTAATGCAATAATCAGTACCATATATTATAATGTGCAGAACAAAAGTTTAAGTCACAGTGATAACAATGGCATTATAACCGTTTATCCAGGCCAAAGGTTCAACACGGCAGCAAGCTCCAGCTCTCCTGTTGAAAAGGTGAAGCTGCTCAACACCCAACAAACTGGTCAGTATTAATCCACGGGAGGCAACAGCCTGAACTGGTTCCTAAGTGAAGCCGAGGCTACACGGATTTCTGGTAAAATATTCGATCCTTCTATGTGACCACATCATTAAAGAAAAAAGTCTCACACCAAAATACAACTGCAGTGTGAATACAATCTTAATTTCAATTCATTCTTCCTTCCCCCACATCCTACCAAAAGGATAAGAATGTCTGGGATTTGAGGTACTGTACCTGAGAAGAAAGTCTGAATCCAAGACATCCAACCTCAATTCAAAGACCTTTTGTGTTAGTTGTGTGCAATGTCTCAAGAACAGTGTCACATGATGTCATCGGCTACTTTGCAGGCTTTTAGGGACTAGTGCCAAATCTTGTACAGCGAAGACCTATTCCATCAACTGGTTAATCTTGGTCAAACCCACATGTTTCTGCGATCCTATTTCTAAAACAGTTTACAAAAAGAAAACTGGTGACGAGGGCGGGCCAGAAAGAAAAAAAAAAAGGTTTTTCAATAAGTCGTTTGGAGTGGAGCAGCTTTAACGGATCAACTGGTTAACTGAAGGTCAAAAATCACTGACATGAGAGCTAGTAAGGTTTTGGGGTAAAAGTCCATAGGAAGGGTCTGTACCGATTCTAAACCAGCAATCCGCGGAGTCAGGCTGCAGGGCATGCCACGTGCAGGACAGTAAGACACAAAATAAGAGCAGTACAGTTAAGTCTGTCCCAAGTTAAAGTTGTTGCAAATTAAAGTTAAAGAAAGTTAAAGCTGTTGCTAATACATTTTGAATGAACTAGGCCACTGAATAAAGCAAAAGGGGAGAGCATTCCAACACTGAAGAATGGCTGGAAACCTTGGCGTGATGGGTTCTTTTGATGAGGACTTACAACTGGAAGTCATATTCAAATAGATTATCTTCAAGCCAACAAAATTTCACAAGGGATTAAGGTCCCTGTATTCTTATGTACAATCGGAAGTTAAACATTAAATTTGCTAAGAAGCCGAGTTCAGTTAGAGATCCCCGGAGATAAGACACATCAAGAACTGGCGAAAATATTAGATCACCATTATTCACCAAGACCGTTGGGTTTTGATTCAGTTTGAAGGGGAAAATATTGTGGAGTTCATTGCAAACTTCAATTGATTTGCAGTTTTGGGAATTTGGTGATTTGCACAGTTTTGGGAATTTGGTGAGTTAGATGACATAATTAGAGATTGTTTTGTGTGGATTGAGGCAGTTAACAGAACGTCCGTAAGCAGCATTAGGTATGCTGTTTCAGTGGATCTCACAGCTTAGGAGGTCTTGCGGCTTGGAGAAAACATAAGGATCCATAAATGGCTGTTGCTCATCATCATCACTCACAAAGGCCTACTTTGCTCCAAGAGATTGCCTTTTGAAATAGCATCAGTTTTATTTCAACACGCAAAGGACCAGATCCTTAGATGATATATTGATCACTGGCACAAATGAGCAAGAACATTGACAACACATAGAAGCTACACTGAAACAACTTCAAATGTATGGGCTTCATGACAGGAAATAAATATGATTTTTTTCCCAGGCATAATATCTCAGACATGTAATTGACAGTAAGGGTCTACATAGTTGCAAACCATTATGGAGGCTCCAAGACCAATGAACGTCACTCAACTGTCATTCCGAGGGTAGGTCATTCCTAGCCTAGGGTTAATCAACTACTATGAAAAATTTCCCCAGAATCTGACAACCCTATTGAAACCCTTACATGTGGGTTGTGTTCAAAACAGACATGGCAACGGATACCTGGATGTGAAAAAGCTCATCAATCTGCAAAAGAAGCACTGAAAAAGCCGGAAGTGTTGACATTTCAACCTGAACTTACCATTGCAACTTGCCGGTGATGCTTAATCAGGAGTGGTCGTGTCACATTTATCGCTTTCAGGGGAAGGCAGACCAATAGCATTTGCATCTCATTCATTAACAAGTACAGAATCTATGTATGCTCAGGTTGGAGAAGGAGGCACTGAATATTATATTTGGTGTACGAAAATTTCACCAATACCTGTATGGTTGTCATTTCACATTGCTGACGGACCACAGGCCCTTAACAGCTATTTTTGGGCCACACAAAAGGTGGTATCCCTTTGTTATAACAGGTAGGTTCCAATGATGGTTGTTAATTCTATCGGCACATTCCTACGAGATTAAATACCGTCAATCTGAAAATCACGCATATCTTTACCAGCTGGCCCAATACCACCTCGTCGTGTTAATATACTTTTTGAAACTGTTCACAGATTGAGAATGTTCCAGTGACCGCAGCTCAGGTCCAAAGACACACCAGAAATGATCCCATGATGGGGGAGGTACTGAAAATGGCATTCAAGGGAGGATAGCAGGAAAACATCCTGAATTAAAATCCTACATTTCCAGGAGACTTGAATTAACAGGACAGATATCCATTGTGGGGTATGAGTAATTATTCCACCAAATATACAACTAAACGTTTTGGAGCAGTTGCGCGAATAATATAGTGTGAATGAAGGAACTAGCACAAAGTTACTTTTGGTAGTCAGGAATTGATGCCCAAATAGAAGAAAAAGCAGGGCTGTGCCACTCAAGTGCAGGGCAGAAATGCACCGCTGTTCTCCCCATTACATCCACGAGAGTGGCCTAAAATATCGTGGCAACGTCTGCATGTTGACTTTGCTGATCTAGTAGAGGGGCACGTGTTCATGGTCGTTGTAGACGCACACTCAAAAGTGGCCTGAGCTGGTCGTAATAAAGTTAACCACTGCAGAACCAACCATTGAGAAACTCAACTAAATCTTTGTGAGAATTGGAAAACCTGGGCAGATCATGGGCCAGTTTACAGTCCAAGAGTTTGAAGATTACTTAAAGACGTGTGGAGTTCAACATATAAAGTTAGCACCTTACCACCCATCCACGAATGGTTTAGCTGAAAGGTTTGTTTAGTCCTTGAAACTCGCACTGAAGGCTTTGAAAGACCAAGGTTCATTTCAATACGGTGTGAAAATGTTTCTAGCAACATACGGAAATGCAACTACCCAAAGTTCACTAGTTTTACTATTTTTGCTTATGACAGAGTGAAACCAACAGTCACAGACCTTGAGTCGAGAAAGTAACTCAAGGAGAACAAGTGTTAGCGCACAGCTACATGACTAGGACTACTGAAAAGTGAGTCTCTACGATGGCATTGCCTCAGACTGGTCAAATACCATACACCATCCAACAGATAAATTCATGTGAAGACACCATGCGGATCAATTATTGTCAACACGGGTTAGTGTGCCAGTGCCAGAACCACCTCAAGAGGTAATGGCCTCCATTCCATCTGACTGTGTAACCTCTTGTTCATTTGCAGAAGAGGAGATTGCACCAGATGTACCTGCTA
The DNA here is from genome assembly GCF_047496885.1 of Scyliorhinus torazame. Classification (NCBI taxonomy): domain Eukaryota; kingdom Metazoa; phylum Chordata; class Chondrichthyes; order Carcharhiniformes; family Scyliorhinidae; genus Scyliorhinus; species Scyliorhinus torazame. Next base: position 95,449,663 of record NC_092725.1, on the reverse strand, counting down.
CTACCAGTCTCTCTTCAGAAAAAGAGACTGTAATACCTTCCAGGGTAAAGACAACTACTAGGGAACTTGAAAAACCACCTAAGGTCGAAAATGACGAAGTCCCGGAAGGGTGCAGGCAACTAGCGAGAAATAGACGTCCACCTGATTGTCTACCTTACTGACTGCATTATTACAATGCAATAATATGATGGCTGAACTTGCATTGTGTCACGTGACTTACATTATTTCATTGGCTACTTTGGAAGGCTTTTAGGGCGTCTAAGCCAAAGCTTGTACAGTAAACCACTTGTTAATCTTGCAACAAACCAATGTGCTTCTGCAATCCTATTTCTTTTGTACTGTTGGTCTAAAGATACAACACTTGGTGCTTCTTGTGGGCCAGAAATGAGTTTTTAATAATAAATAATAACTTATTGTCACAAGTAGGCTTCAATGAAGTTACTGTGAAAAGCCCCTAGTCGCCACATTCCGGCGCCTGTACGGTGAGGCTGGCATAGGAGGCTGTAAGTGAACGTCCTGCTCACTCACTGGCATTAATGCAGTTTTCAGGAGAGAGTCAAAGACATAACACCGAGTTGGCAATCCATTTTACAACAGCGAGGTGGCAATCCATTTTACAACTCCGCTTGATTGAATCCAACAGAAATAGCAATGGGGAGGGAGAAAACAGGCTGCTACTTGCTCTGGGCCATTTTTGGTCGACTGCACAAAGACAGGATCTACTCCAATGTAACTACTCTCAAGATTCTCATAAGCTGCCCTGCACAACAGTCTCATTACATTATAAATATTTCACCTCTTCCTCGCAGAAACAGCACAAAACTACTCATCTTCAACTCTTTTTAAATTCCATTTGTCAAACTCAACTTACTGTGAAGGTTAACATAAGCCTCTGGAATATTAGGATGCTCCCCGAAACTGCTTTTATTTGGTGCCCTTTCCTGCACTTAATAACTGCAACTTATTCCAGAGAATGTAAATTGAAACAAAGAAATCAATAGCGGACAGCAAAATCATCTGAGTACTACGTTAGGAACCATGGAAGAGCAGAGTGATTTAAGTATCCACGGACATGATTAATAAAATGAATGTGCTAATCTCAAAGAGGGCTGGAATACAGTGGTGAAAATCATGCACAGCAACGATTCATGATGGTGGCTCAGAACCATCTTCTAAACGGCAATAAATGCTGAGCTAGCCAACGATGCCCATACCCTGGGAATGAATAAAACTAAAGGTCATGCTACAGCTGTATAAATCTTTGGTTAGACTGCAACTGATGTAACGGTGTTCAGTTTCGGGTACTGCACCTCAGGAAGAATATATCGACTTTTCAGCGGGTTCAATGCAGATTCAGCCGAATGATACCAGGAGAAAAAAGGTTAATTATGGGAAGACTGGGCTTGTATTCACTCAAATTATGGAATATTAATGATGATCTAATTGGGGTGGTTAAGGTGATTAAAGAATTTGATTGGTTAGCTAGAGAGAAAATATTTTGGGTAGATAGAAACTATTTCCTCTGGTGGGGTGGGGGGAGGGGGGGTACAGGGGTGCCCAGAATCTTATAACGAGATACAGGCTGTTCAATGGTATTATTATTATTATTAATTTTTTTTTTTTTTTATTTTTTTTTTTTTACACAAGGTATTTGGAATCTGGAACTTTCTCACTTTCAAAGGAGAAGGTTATTATTGGCACACTGCCACTTCGTGGTTTACATTCCAAAATTCAGCCCAGGTTTTTCAAATTACATTTGCTTCTGTTCCATTTTTAACCACGGAATCCAGTCCAGGATTTTACACCAACCCTTTTTAATGGTTTACTTTGTCTTAACTGCTTTTACACAAACTTTAGATCCAGGCACCGATTTCCATAGTTTTTTCAACTCACAAACCGGAAAATCACTTCAGATATCTTTCTAGTGTCTCAACCTTCTTCTCAGCTGTCGGTCGTTATGGAATAGTGCTCTGCTCTAGTATCTTTAACCTCCGACTTCTTGGAACCTCTTAATTTTGCTAGTTTCCTTAACTAGCTGCTCTTCAGATTTCTGCACTTTGCTTTCTTAACTATTATTCCATGGTATGACTTTTCGTCTAGCAAAGCTGAGAAAGATGTTCTCCCTCTAGCCTTCTCAACCAACTGTTTCTAACAAAGTTGTGAGGACTGCCCTCTCTCTCATTACCCATCTTCAACTGTCATCAAATTAGCTAAACTAAAATGCCTCTTTACAACGCAAGGCCCCAGTTGCTAAGCAACCACTGCTGGTTTATTTATTCTTCACATTTCAGCCCTCTCTAACCATAATAGAAACAGTTGGGACTTAACCAACCTCCACACATGAATCTAACTATAGGTTTTACCCTCAAGGCATAGAAAAATTAAACTGAACCCACTTAAAACTATACCTTACTTCAAATGTTTCCAATACAACTATAAATCCCTTAAAACTTCCTTTGTTTTCCTAACAACTCTAATTCGTGAATTTTCCTGTATTTGGTTCTAGATCAATGCAAAAAGCTGGCTATATCATTGGTGTTATAAGCTCGTGATTTGGACCTGTAGAAGGTGCTGCAGAACCAGTGGAGGCAAGTTATACTGTCGCTGTTCACAATCCTCACTGCTCAGTGTCCAGAAATCTCACAAGTGAAACTCCAACTTTGACAGATGGCAGACTATCGCATGGGAACTAGTCTTGTGCCTCTTGCTGTAGCATAGGTTTCAGTCAGATCTACAACACCACTTAAAAAAAAAAAATACTCCCGGGTTCTCTCAACATTTTCTAGATTTGGAAATATATCTCCGTTTCTTCACTGTCACTGGGTCAAAATCCTGGAACTCCCTCCCTAACAGCACAGTGGGTGTACCTACACTATATGGACTGCAGCAGTTCAAGAATCATAGAATTTACAGTGCAGAAGGAGGCCTATCGGCCCATCGAGTCTGCACCAGCCCTTGAAAAGAGCACCCTACCTAAGCCCACACCTCCACCTTATCCCCATAAACCAGTAACCCCACCTAACCTTTTTGGACACCAAGGGCAATTTAGCATGGCAAATCCATCTAACCTGCACATCTTTGGGCTGTGGGACAAAACCAGAGCACCCGGAGGAAACACATGCAGACACGGGGAGAACGTGCAGAATCCACACAGACAGTAACCCAGCAGGGAATCGAATCTGGGACCCTGGAGCTGTGAAGCAACTGTGCTACCATCACGATCTCGAGGGCAACTAGGAATGGGCAATAAATGCTGGTCCAGCCAGTGATACCCACATCCCATGAATGAATAAAGAAAACATTTTAGAAAGTGGAAAGAAAATTAAAGTGCAAAAGCAAGAATGTATTGCTAAACCTTTATAAGTCGCTGGTTAGGCACTACTTGCAGCATGGTCTAATTCTGGGGCACCACACTTTAGAAAAGATGGAGAGGTCACAGAGATGTACTAAAACGGACCCAGAGATGAAAGACTTCAGTTATTTGAAGAGACTGGAGAAGCTGGGATTGTTCTCCTTAGAATAGAGAAGGTTAGAGACATATGATGGGGTGTTTCAAATCATAAGCGTAGACAGAGCAAACTATTTCTAGTGGCAGGAGGACCAATAACAAGGTAACTGGCAACAGGAAGGTGGTTATGGGGGTTGCAGGGTAGAGAAAATATTTTAAAATAAACACAATGAGTTATGGTCTGGAATGCAATGTCTGAAAAAAAATTAATAGTAAGTTACAAAAGGAAATTGGATAGATCCTGGAAAGGAAAACTGTAGGGCTATGGGAAAAGAGGTGGACGGTCGAATAATAGCTCCAACAAAGAGCTAGCACAGGCATGATGACATGAATGGCCTCCCCCTGTGCTGCAACATTCTATGCTGCCATATTATGGATGTGTCTCAAAATTATATTATTCAGTGGTTAGCACGTCTGCCTCACGGCGCTGAGGTCCCGGGTCACTGTCCATGTGGAGTTTGCACATTCTCTCCGTGTCTGCGTGGGTCTCACCCCCACAGCCAAAGATGTGCCAGGTAGGTAGATTTGCCACACTAAATTGGCCTTAATTGGAAAAAAAAATAGGGTACTCTTGTAAAATAAAAATTTTAATGAAAAAATATATTATTTACACAATGACAGTGACTGCTTGATCCAACATTGCAGGTTACCTGACTAGATCAAGTGGCTGATATTTGTACCACACTCCCCACCAGGCCCAGCACTCAAAAAGGAGGTGTCGGTGGTTCACGGCTCCATGAGTCTTTATGGAATTTTTGCTTCTGTGGCTTCCCTGAAAAGGTACACAAAAATATGAAACTTACAGTAGAAAGAAAACAGTTTAAAAGTCGTTTACCCTGCCCCTCCAGATCCCCACTACCAAATCCTTTAAATTCTTGAAAAATATACAATTAAACTTCTGAGGTTCAGCAATTCATTGGCTATTCTGGAATTTTACTGCAGCATTTAGACAACACCGAAGATGAATACAATTACGATTAAAACAAAATGTTATATTCGATGCTTCAGGTGAATTTGGCACTGCAAAAGAGCGCAATTGATAGATAAGCAATAAGTTCCGATCACTTTATGATGCAAGCAGCACATTTACCTCATGAAGTGGGAACGCTGCCTCATAGGTGTTGTTGCCAAGTAAACGATTGAGTCCTAAAGAAATGAATATTAAGTACTGCTGAAAATTTGAGTAGTTTTAAAAAACTACTTACCGCATGATTGGTGTTGAACTTACCTGTTGTATTAGTTAATGGAAATATTGTCATCATTCCCTCACCTCCAACTCTTTCCTTTTGTCAGTGTCCCATCACCAATGAACCTTCCACTAGTCAGGTGAGTTACAGATTTATTTGGGATGACTAAGCCTGGCCAGCACAAGACACAATGTGAGATGAAGGCCAGCTTCATCTGCTCTCTCTAATACGGGCATCGGTGATTTGATGGATCTTCTCACTTGGAGATTCAATTCAGATCTGGCGATTCCAAGCCTTTCAATCAGGAATGAAGTGTTTGTGGAACAACAGACCACCTTCCTCTACCCCTCCAACCCCACTTATTCCTCACTTGGACTTCACTGGCCACACATGAGATTTGTGCAAGTGACTTTGTTTTTGAGCCATCTCTGCTGTAATAATTTTGTAACGACTTAACATCATTGCTTCCTGATAGATGGTCATACTATCCATAGTTTCTCTTTTACTATCACTTTGGTTCATCGTACACACGGTGTAGGTGGAACATCGCAAGGACAGGTTAATGACTGCTAATGGGCAGTGCAGGTTCAACTAGGGCTGGATGGTTAATATTCAGTGTCACTTCAGAATAAAATGATATACTGACCGAACTATAAATACCATTTTTGGATGGATGTTGTTGGACATTTTTAAATTGCAGAGGAGTGTTAATTGTGATGCGTACTCATTATGTCAGAGAAAGGTCAATGGGCCAATGACCTCCTCATTGATATATCTACACCATGGAAACTTGTGTTTAATATATACTCATTAATTAGCCATTGGTAGAGTTAGTGGAAAGGTTACTTTACATCATGCCATTCATTATCTCAGCTTGTGATTCTCCATACTTTCTAAAAACATGAAGCATTAATTATTTTGTAATAGTATTTTTGGCTTTATCAGTGTTCCTACAGATTAAACTTGCATAAGAAGCGGAGATGATGAATGGAGTGATGTAAAATAACCTTTCAACCAACTACACAGAAACCTGCCAACAACTGATTAATTTGTGTTTATTATTGTAATGCCCTTAAACTATTGATAAAGAAATGTTGACATCAATGACCATTGACCTTCCCCTGATGTAATGAGTACTCTTAACAATTAACACTCCTCTGTAATGCACAAAATATGTTCAATAGCATCAATCCTAACACACTGGATGTTTAGAGGTCAGTCAGAATGTCATGTTGGATTGAAGTGATGCTGAACATTAAACAAGACTCTCAGCTCTACTTGGAAACCAAAAAGGTCCAATTATTACTTTTTGTTCCATGAAGTTATTCTGCCAAATTGTCGAGGCTCAGAGACTGTAATAAGGAATGAGCATACCTGCACCCAAGCTAAGAGCAATTGTGAATTTACAACAAAACTGTGAAATATTATTGGACAAAGTTTCATTTCTTTATTCAATTAAACTGAGTTTTTTTAAAACTGAGGCATTGATCAAGTATTGAAAAGTCATGCTTCACAGGTACATTAAGAAATGCATACCGATAATATTAGGAACTGATGGGTGTAAAGTTACAGCAACATAGAAAATGGAGTAGGCCATTGCCATTTCAGCCTGTTCTGCAATTCAACATGATGGCTGACCCTATAACTCAACTCTACACCCCAGTGCTCTCCCCATAACCTTCCTTTTTATGTTCAGTGATTTGGCCTCCACAGCCTTGTGGGAATTCCATAGGTTCACCACCCTCCAAGTGAAGAAATTTCTCCACATCTGTGTCCTAAATATCCTATCCCATATACAGAGATAGTCCCAACAACATTATTGCTGACAAACAAAATTCTCCAGGAATAAAATCCCTTTGATATGTATTGAGTAACATTACATGTTAAAATTAGTCCCTGCATACAAGTCGTGTCTGTGTCTACTGGTGACTAGTAGAATAATTACCAGCGGAATTTTTAAAGATTTAAAAAAAAAAAAATTTAGAGTACCCAATTCTTTCTTTTCCAATTAAGCGGCAATTTAGCGTGGCCAATCCACCTACCCTGCACATCTTTGGATTGTGGGGGTGAGACGCACACAGACACTGGGAGAACGTGCAATCTCCACACGGACTGTGACCCAGGGCCTGGATCGAACCCGGGTCCTTAGCACCGTGAGGCAGCAATGCCAACCACTGCTCCGCTGTGCCGCCCGAATTTCTGGGTAAAAATCGGGAGGTTAATTTTTAAAACTTCAAGGGATGTGGGATCACTGGCTAGGCCAATATTTATTGCCCCATCATTAATTTCCTTTTGAGAAGGTGCTGGCAAGATGCCTCTTGAACCGCTGCAGTCCATGTTGGACCAGGGCGAATGACATTCAATCCTACTATTAAAGTCAAATGTTGTTGGTTTTATATTCCCATTATAAAATACTTATTTATTCTCATTTATATTGGAAACTGCCTGTGTCAACACGTCATGACACTTTCTCGACAGTGGAGGTGCTAGAGCTTATGCAGGAAATTCCCACTACAAATGGTGACAAAGGAATTTATAAAATGGAAAGCCTGATAGGAAGGAATTGCAAAAAGGCACACAGTTAAAGACAATTCATACTGAATGAATGCAATAGGGTCCAGCTGCTCCTTGCATGCTTCTAGCTTTTAAAAGCCCACTGATGACAATGGTAACCAATAACATTCACTCATGTTTTCGCAGAATAAAGCAACAAGACTTACCAATTTTGTTTTTGCCCTCCTCATATTTAACCCTCTGCAAAATGTGGTGCAGAATTCTGCTCCTTGTTGCATTGTTGAAGAACGTATCTTTGTTGTTTATAATAAAGCTGAAATAAAACGGATTTTTTTAGTCACCATTTCAGCACACGTGCATGCTATGATCAGAAAAGTCCTCCTGGAAAGTGGATTTATCTCTTTAAACTTTTAAGAAATCCACAAAGAGGCACCACGAGAGGTCAAAAGGTTTTCAACTTCTTTGCAATAGGCAAATAATAATTTCATCACAGTTATCAAAATTAAATAGTAAACTAGGGGTCTACACAATTTTTCCAATGGGTCATTAACCAGAATCACAGAGTCAGGGGCAACTGGCGAATTTTAGTGCAGCAATTTATTCATAAGTGGATTCAATAGTGGTTTTCAAAAGGAAAGTGGATAAATATTTATAAGGACAAAAGTTGTTGGCATATACGGAAAGCCTACAAGAAAAATGGTCCTCCAACAAACCACGGGCGAGCACAGGGGGCGCGATTCTCCGAAATGGAGACTAAGTGTTCGCGCCGTCGTGTTGCAAGACGGCGCGAAACGGCCGCAGGCAGTACCGATTCTGACCTCCACAGGGGGCCAGCACGGCACTGGAGCGGTTCATGCCGCTCCAGCCTCCCTTCCCGGTGCCAAATGGGCGCTGCGCCAACCCGGGGGACTTCTTCAGCGCGCCGGCCCCGACGCAACATGGCGTAGGGGTTCAGCAGCCGGCTGTGCAACAAAGTATGCCCGGGGGAGGGGGGGGGGGTGGAAAGAGGCCGGCCCGCTGATTGGTGGGCCCCGATCGCGGGCCAAACCTCATCGGAGGGCCCTCCCCCCCCAAAAACAGGCTGCACCCCAACCCTTCGTGCAGAGTTCCTGCCGGCAGCGACCAGGGGTGAACGGCGCCGGTGGGACTCTGCCGTTTCCGCGCAGCTGCTCCAGAGAATCGGCGGCCAGGCCGCAGACAGCGGCCCGCGACCAGTGCCGCGCCGGCACAAATGGCGCAGATTCTCCGCACCTCAGAGAATCGCGCATCGGGTGGCGTGGCGCGGTTGCGGCAAATTTCCGGCGCGGGACTCGGAGAATCGCGCCCAGGGTATTTGTGAAATAAGGAGCTAGAAACAGTGGAGGTCAATAATCATTAAAATGTCATGAACTGGTACAGAAAATAATCAAAAAGGCTGATGGAATACTGGCCTCTATATCTGGAGGACTAGAACACCAGGGGATTGAAATCTGCCTTCAGCTATACAAAGCCCCGGTTAGACCACACCTAGAGTTACTGAGAGCGGTTCTGGGCACAACATCTTAGGAAGGGAGGCTTATTACAATTGGAGGGAGTACAGCATGGAATTACCAGAATGCTGCCTGGACTCCCATGGTATAAATTACAAGAGATTCCAATAACTAGGATGTTATTCTCTTGTCATTTAAAAAAGGTTAAGGAGCGATTTGATCAAGTTTTTAAAGCTATTAATGGGAAAAGGTAGAGTAAATTAAAAATAGTTCTGCTGCTTGGGAAGACAAGGGCCAGGGGGCATAGTCTGAAAACTGGAGCCAGCTCTTTCAGGAGTGAAATAAGTGCAGTAGACGTTCCACAAATGGCAATTGATACAGTTAATTCTGAAAATGATGGAGTCTCGCTGAGAGAATTCCCAATACTAGATTTGACTCGGGGAATTATTCATTTCTTATTCCTTCTAACATTTTTACATTTCTTAGGATCATCGAATCTTACAGCAAATCTCTCTGCCAACTCAAAGTGCTGTTCAGATTAGTCCCATTCCTCTAGTCTGTCCTGTCATTCAGTGGGATCATGGCTCGTCAGTGACAGTCTGTGTGCTTATTTTTTGCCCCATGTTCCACATATCTTTAACAAAAATAATAATAATATTATTAAAGAGCTAGCGACACCCATGTTAGCACATGACCCATCACTGGAGGTTCTGTAATGGAACGGGCTGGTTTTGATATAGGACTCAAAAAAATCGGTAAATCCGCATGTGATATTTTATACCCTGTGGTGGTAATTGAGTGAAGGGATAGAATTGACAAGTGCTGGCACTCATTACAATGGAGTCAATGAACACAAGGAAGTTTCAATTATTAGAACCGAAAACAAAAGAAAGATTAGGCTACAGGATTCTAATGAAAGGCCACAGGCCTGAAGAATTGCAAGGAACTTTAGGACTCTCCGCCAGCATAGGAGCTGGTTTAGCACAGGGCTAAAGAGCTGGCTTTTAAAGCAGACCAAGGCAGGCCAGCAGCACGGTTCAATTCCCGTACCAGCCTCCCCGAACAGGCGCCGGAATGTGGCGACTAGGGGTTTTTCACAGTAACTTCATTTGAAGCCTACTTGTGACAATAAGCGATTTATTTCATTTCATTTTTCAGCATGCAGCCTGCCCACTCTTAGGCCCATTGAGATATTTTGGTGGACAATTAGTGGCCACTTGAGGGTCTCATCCTGCCCTCTGCTGCAATTATTTGGTCTGCAGGGTGGGGCAGAAGGAAGCTGAACAGTTTGGCAGAAAAGCAGGGGGTCTCAAGTGCCCATTGGGACAACCCTTATCCACAAACATGTTACCCCTTTAAAATTTTCCACCCCTGGCCTCTCTAACTGCCCCCTCCCATCCACTCACTGAGGCTTTGCAGCTGTCCTTCCCAAAATCTCCTGACCCGCCTCAAGTCCATATCCATTATCCATCAGTTCTTCTCAGGGAATACTGGCGGTCCCAGCAGTGGCAACTACTCACCTCTGGGACTACAGAGCTGCCAGCTAATCAGACTGCCCCTGAGGGGCGCAAGTCCCAATCTTAAATAGTTACAGGTATCCTAGCATTAAATCACTGTGGGGATGCCAGATTTCACAGTGGCAACTGCGTTTAGGCCCAGGGAAGGGCAGGCAATCGGCCCATCCATTAAATTCACCCGGTGAACTTCGTTCCTCTCTTCACAGGTGCTGCCCGACCTGCTGAGTATTTCTAGCATTTTGTTTTTCTTCCCCAATTTCCAGCACATGCAGTATTCTGCCTTTCGATTAGGCTACAGGCCTGCTCAGCTTGCATCATCAGCTGGCAACAGAATGGAATTAGTCAGTAGGAATCCTTTTCATTATCTGCATCCCTTGTTAAATGGCAGCCAACGCGGTTTCAGAAGGATGTCTAGTGCAATGTTCTTGTCGGATGACCTGAGTCATTACAAGAACACTTGTAGCTAAATGATTTATTAACATTAATTGTGAGTAAACTATATGCAAGGCAACAGATGGATAACAGTAAAATCATTACACAAGCAACCTTTCTCTTCAGCTTCCTCCAGCCAGTCTGAAGTCAGCTGACTCTAACATTCACTTATATACTGATGAGACTCCTAGTGGTCAGTTGGTGAATTACAACACAACATGATATCACTACATCTAGTTTAACAACTCTCTTCAACATTAGTTTGAGGGGGCAGGAGGCGGGGGGGGGGGGGGGGGGGGGGGGAAGAGATTGAATATTGCAGGATACAATGGACCCTGATGAATGCTTCAAGGTATGAGCATATAGAGTAAAATTACAGATAAAGAATTAGATCTTTGAAAGAAAGCAGCAGGTTGCAAAGAGATGGATGTTGGATTGGAAGATGTACTGTGAACTGTTGAAAAAAACACTGCTTTTGACCTACAATAAAACACAAACTTGGAAAAGGTGAAGCAAGTTCACCAAATTGCCAAAAAGATTGATCCTAAACAAAGTTAAATCATAACATGGTACAAATTTGGGGGTGGGGGAGAAAGATATCAAATCTTGATAACTACAACCTTAATTCAGTATGCTGGATCGGTGTGAGTCAGTAACAGCTGCATCACATAATTCACATTAACAAATTCCTACAGATCCAATTCTCTCAGCAGTTATTCAAAACCAATTTGTGGAGCCAAATCATTTGAAGGATTGCACGCCTGCAGTTTCCAGTTAGCCTGGCTTTGTTGTATTGTTGGAATATTGACATTCAGTAAAAGCAGAGGTTTCTGCAAAGGTCTCAGTCCGAAGAAGTTCTCTCCTGACTAGAAACCCCCTGGTGATTCCAGATATGTCTCACCAACACAGTGTACAGCTGGATCAATACATCACAACATTATATCCCATATATGGAGTGCATGTAAAATAAAACTCCAGCACCCCACCTCTCTCTTTCCCCCCCCCCCCAAAATACACACACACACACACAAATAGGAGATGAATGTGGGAACGTTATAGTGCAAATTAATCACTTTTGAATTGTACGTGTGGAATTAGCTTGTGCACTTTTTTGCTATTTGCATTTTCGTCTGCAAAGCAGCATTGAGGGAGACTACTAATTTTGCATTGGTTAACTCAAGCTGCTTAGGTTTTCTACTGCATAGTATATTTTCTAGTTCACAGAGTCACACTGCAGATTGAAGCATATACTGGTACGGATCAAGTAATGCACAGGGGGAGCTACAAATCTTCCCAGGTGAAGCAGAGAGCAGTCACAGGCTGGCATAAAATAGCAGAGCAAATAGATTCAATGTGCAGGATGGCAGAGATCAGAGGATTGGTGGATAGTATAGAGATGTGAGCGGGGAGGGGGCGAGGTGATGGACAAAACTGAAAAAGGTTAATAATTTTACAAGCATTTACACTTTCACAGATTTCAGAGCTACCTAGTTCCAAAACTGTCACTCCGCTTCTATTGCACTGGAACTCTGCATTTCTCCCCCAGACGTCCAAACTGAGCCTCCTCAGAAAAGAGGAGTGTATCTGTTCCTGGAATCCTTCCTCACAGAGAAGGATTGTCAGAGAAAGCCAAGCCACTCCCCCTTTTCACACCACTAGCAGTCATATTCCGGCAATTTTAAATGTTCCAAAGCCACTTGAGAAGTTACGGTGAGAAGGTAAGTATGTGCGTTAAGTGGTGGGGGAACGTCAGTACTATAGCTATACAGGAGCTGGAACTGATTTTCATCTTTCGAATGTTTCCTGGTGTGATGAATGCAAGAAATTGTCATTTTATATTTTTTGCATTTTTATTAAAACCTGGATTAGCATACATACTGCCAGATCTGTGATTGATTTGCAGGTGAAGTGTTCTGCTCCTAGATCTTGAGAACCATTTACTTGTTTACAGGTAGCTAGCTAATAGAATATTGTTCACGTTTGAAAGACCCCGAGGGTGTAGATAATTTATGAGGGGTATTGTGTTTGGTCCTGGTTAAACAAAGGGCAGCTTATAAGAAAAGACAGAATTGTCTTGTGCTTTGGGTACAGATGATGTAGTTAATGGGAGGAGCCAGGTCAGTTGTCAATTGATCCTAGAACTCTCATCTGAACAGCAACATTTCTGTTTGGTCCTGAACGGTTCTCTCTCCAAAGATGCTGCACAGTTGTAATTATTAATTGTAACTATTAATTATAAAGCTATTACTTTGTTGCTAATGCGGTTAATTCGGGGTTTAACTTTAAATTAAAGTTTATTTTAACACGTGCAGTAAAATTTGCTCAGTTTTACAAATTGCAAATAGTTGGGTTCTTGACGGGATCCCAACACTGGGAAAGCAAATTGGTAAGCAAGTTGGAATCATTCAAACCTCAGGAGAACTGCCCCATCAGCCGTCCAAACGTCCCAGACAATTCCCACAGTCAGTGCATTGCGATGTCAGAGGGGTCACCCAGCGCATCTTCCAGCGGTTACACATCAAAAGATCGAAGTTCTGGCTTTCTAATTTAAATGTCAGCAGTGGCTGATCAGTGGTACTCTTGCACGTGTCAGGAGGTCATGAATTCATGTCCCACTCAAGAGGCCAAGCACAAACATATAGGCCAATTGGCCAGCGCATCACTGAGGGCTGATGTGTCGTCCTTTGAATAAGATATTTCAATGAAAGATCATGGGCGCGATTTAATTAAAACAGAACAAAGCCCTAGGGCGAGTGGGTTTAGCCACGTGTTTCCCGGCACTCGCAATGCCGAAAAACACATGACTATAAAATACCACTCGTGTTAGACAAGGGGCAGTGGGAACACGCGGCGGAGGCCACACATAGCCGCATTTTGTACACGGAGGAGCTCCGCTCGCCAGAATTACTCAGTGCAGAGAGATTGGGACGCCATTTTTAAAAGATCGCCAACCATCCCATCACACTATGGGAGGGTCCCCGGCCCCCCCTGCAGCCTCCCCACACCTCCCTTTATACTCACGCAGGGCACCTCTGGCCACATCACCAGTGCGCAAAAAAATGCCAGCTTAGTCTGGTACCCTGGCAGTGCCCCTGCCAGCTGGCACGCCACTTGGGCACCTTGACAGTGTCAGGGTGGCACCCAGTTGGCACTGCAAGTGTGCCAGGCTGGCACCGCCAGGGTGCCACTCAGCACAGAGGGCATGCACCAAGTGGTCTCCGATCCACTGGGATACCATGAGCACCGTTCCGTTTGGCCCATGTTTGTGGAGACCAGTACTGAACGGCACTCGCCCTAGGTCAGAGGCTAAGGAGATTTAACCCATGCCCCCAGTAACACGGGAATCTGCACATTAAAGTGAGACATCGTAATGTCTCACAAAATCCCATTAGATCTCCCGAGGATCGGGGTCTCTTGGCTTCTGTCAGCCATGCTGCGCCGTGGCTAGCTGCCTTTCAGGCACATAGTGGTCGCTCGAACGCGCCCAAAAGAACTAGAATGTTAACTGTTTCTCCCAGAGATGCTGCCAGACGTGCTTTGTTGCGAAATATTTCCATGATTTTCTGGTTTTTTTTTTAGATTATCTGCATCATTTTGTTTTGCTAAATTGAGGGCCAATCTATTCGCATAAGTGCACCTAAAATCCCTGTGACCTCTATTTGAAGGACAGCAGGGAAGTTCGCCTAGGGATACTGGCCAATATTTATCCCTCACCCAAAAGTAATAAACCTGATGATCTGATCATTCTCATCCTTTTTGTGGGAGCTTGCTGTACACTAGTTCAGTGTTCTTCAAACTTTTTTTCCGGGTCCCATTTTTACCAACCGGCAAACCTTCGCGACCCACGCCGGCCGAACTTCACGACCCACCATTTGCTCTTGCCTTGTTTGCTGTTGACAAAAATGGAGTAAATGGTTTTGGGTCCCTTTGGCCCTCCCCACGCTCCTCCTATGGAACCTGTTGAATGAAGGTGAAGCCTTCCGTGTCGGAAAGTATGGAGACTGCATCTGTCCAAAGTTCTGCATGTTCTTTCCTGTAAAATTTTATCAAATAACCCCCCCCCAAACTTGTAAAAATAATTTTAAAATGAATGAATAAACCCCCCCCGAACTTGTAAAACAAAAAGCTGCGACCGTTTATAAAAAAAAAAAGCGGCCGCATTGATCGGGCACGCATGCGCATCGGCACGCATGCGCATAGTTTTGCGCATGTGCGCCGATGATCTGGCACGCATGCGCACTGCGGTCGCATTTTTTGTTACATGTTCAAGGCCATTTTGAAGGCTGCTTGCAGCCGGCGTTATGAACAGCCGGCTGCTGCGGTTGTTGCGCGCAGATTTGCACGATCGGGAGCGGCACGACGGATGGCTTCGTGACCCTCCCGCGGGTCGCACCCCCGAGTTTTACAATGCCTGCACTAGTTAGCGACTGTTTCCTACATTATAATTACCGCACTTACCTCACTGTCTGCAAAGCACTGTGGGAGCATCCTGAATTTGCTATAGAAACGCAAGGCTTCCTTTAATCCAGCGTACAATCATGTGGGACAATGCAAAAGATCACTATTGGTGTTTGGAAAGCATCCTGACATAAAGTTGGACAAATTACATTATAAAATATTCAAATTCACTTTCTGTGAACGCATTGGTAAACGTAATTATTTTCCTTTTACCTCAAGATCATTAAATTTAGGATTAAGTTATTTTATATTACTGCAACTTGATATTTAATCCTCACTGTCCAAATTAAGTTTCTAGTCGGTCACATCATGCATATCTGAATTGTATACCAGTGAGTATTTTTTAAAACTTTAATGGGTATCTGATTACCTTCTATGTGAAATGTCACCGCTAGAAAGGGTAACATCCATACTTGAAAGAGGTTTCCAAAGACTGAGCAAGTCATTCTCTGTGCTATTGTTTTTAGGTCTGTCATCCTTTGTTTGTTTTGTTTTTACAATTCTCTCTTTGGGGTTTTTACTTTTTCATCTTAATGATTAGGAAGTTTTAGCTCAGTCCAGTTCCTTTTGGTAACGTCACCTCGGTACAATGTACCCTTTGACAAACTGCTGACCTTGGAAGAAATCCCCGAGGTAGAATTGAAGTGGATGTAATTGTCATAACATACACCAGTATATCACGGTGCAGACACACACTGATGGACACACAGTGGGACCAATCAACATACACAAGACCACAGTCAATCACCAGTGAGAGCACACGCACTATAAAGACAGGGAACATCAGAGTTCCCGCTCATTCGAGTACAGCTAGCTAAGAGCACAGAGCTCACAGCCTGCAACACAGACATTCACCATGTGCTGAGTGCATCAACTGGTTAGGACAAGGCAAAGGTCTTTAGTTAAAGCTGGTATCGTATTTACCCACAGTTCAAGTATGTTTAAATAGTTAACCTTTTAATAAAATAGTGTTGCACTACTTCAAATGTTGGTGACCTGTATGTGATCCAGAACACCCAACACATCAGTAATGAGGGATACGGATACAAGGAATACGACACTTAATATTGTCCACACTGGGAGCAGAGATTGCTGACAGTCGTCCAAGTCCACAGACACGAGGCTAGATTAGATTGCCTGCCAATTCCAGGAGTAGTTTTTTTTTGGGGATGTGCCATGATAACACACCTGCTGCTCCAGAAATGAAATTTAGGGAATTTTAATTCCAGCGGCTTCATTGAACTTCACAACAGGTGGGTTAACTGGATAAAGTTTCTTTGACTTTAACCATTGGCTACACGAGATTTACTGTGAACATTTCCTGTTGGGAAAAGCAAAAATTAAGGTAGGTGTTAAACCTTGCCATCCAGGGGTCCCATTAAGCATCCATTATTATTCATAGGACTAAGCCCAGTGGTGGACATCAGCCTCCAAAAGATCCCAACCACTTCAATGTGGAGATGGCTGCTTACCCAAGGTGAAAGACCTCCCCGGGATACTCCATCCCTCCAGCCCGGTTTTCCAGTGCGGCGCACCCCCGCCAGCAGCCGGTTTCGCCTTTCCTGCAGCCAGCCAATGTGGTTTCCCCATTTTGGCCACCCCACACCAATCGGGAAACCCACGAGTGTGGGTGCGTTGCCAGCAAAGTACAGGATTCCGCCGACGGAGAATCCCACTGCTCATGTTCAAAAGAAGTCCAGGATAGTAATCAACCATTTATACTCACATTTTTACATATTCCCAGAATGGGAGTAGTGCTAGCTAGGCCAGCATTTATTGTTCATCCCCAATTGCCTTCGAGAAGGGAATGGTGATCTGCCTTGCTGTCCAAGTGCTGTTAAGGAGGGAATTCTAGGATTTTGACCCAGCAGTGAAGGAACAGTGATATATTTCCAAGTCAGTATGGGTGTGTGCTGTGGAGGGGAATTTGCAGGTGGTGGTTTTCTCATGTGCCTGCTGCCCTTGCCCTTCCAGGTGATAGGAAGGTGCCTTGGCGAGTTGCTGCAGTGAATCTTGTAGATGATACGTGCCACGGCCAATATAAAAGTGGTAGCAGCGAGAGTGAATAGGATACCAATCAAACGACTTTGTCCTGGATGGTGGCAAGTTTCTTTGAAGCTGCACTCATCCAAGCAATTGGAGGGTATTTCATCACACTCCTGACTTGTGTTTTATAGATAGTGGATCGGCTTTGGGCAGTCAGGAGGTGGGTTACTCGCCACAGAATTATCAGCCTCTGACCTGCTCTTGCTGCGTTTGCACATGGACTGGCTACACGATCTGGACAATATCCAGGCTTGGGCTGGCAAGTAACATTCGTGCCACATAAGTCTCCAACAAGAAAGAATCTAACCATCACCCCATGACATTTAATGGCATTATCATCACTGAATCCCCCACTATCAATATCCTGGGAGTTACCATTGACCAGAAGCTGAATTAGACTAGCCATATAAATACTGCGGCTGCAAGAGCAGGTCAATGGTTAGGAATCCTGCAGTGAGTAAATCACCTCTCGACTCCCCAAAGCCTGTCCACAGGCACAAGTCAGGAATGTGATTAAATACTCTCCACTTGCCTGATGATTGCAGCTCCAACGGCACTCAGAAGCCCAATACCATCCAGGACAAAGCAGTCCCATTTGATTCGTATTCCATCCATAAACATGCTCCCTTCACCACTGGTGAACAGTGGCAGCAGTGTGCACCGTCTGCAAGATGCACTGCAGGAACAAAAGGCTCCTTAGACAGCACCTATCATCAAGAAGGACAAGGACAGCAGATGCATGGGAACACCACACCTCAAGTTCCCTTCCAAGCCACTCACAACCCTGAGTTGGGACGATATCACCGTTCTTTCACGGGCGCTGGGACAAAATCCTAACAGCGCTGTGGGTGCATCTACACCACATGAACTGCAGTGGTTCAAAGCAGCTCGCCACCACCTTCAAGGGAAATTAGGAATGGGCAATAAATGCTGGCCTAGTCAGTGACACCCACATCCCATGAACAAATTTTTAAAAATGCCACCGTATTTATATAGTTGGGGAATTGGTGATGCTAATGCCATTGAATGTCAAATGAGGGGAATAGTTAAATTCTCTCTTGTTGGAGATGGTCAAGCCTGGCACTTCTGCGGCGTAAATGTTCATTGCCACTTTTCAGCCCTGCAGTATTACGGCACTGAGAGTTTTATTATCTGAGCAATTATTTTCCAGCTAATTTGAGCTTGTTGACTGAATGCAAGGCTAGTTGGAACATTTGGATTAAAGCCATTGTGAGAATCCCCTTAGCTACAGCTTACACTGGGTCCAATATAACATGAATAGGCGACCAGGATATGAGGCTGTAACCTTAAAATAAAGCTAGGTTGTACAGGAGTGATAATCAGGAAACAGTTGTTCATACACAAAGATTATGGAAATCTGGAACTCTTCCCCAAAATACTGCCAGATTTTCCTCTTATTCCAAGGCCACATTATTACTGTCACCTTGATGTCATTAGTAAACTTGGAAACTCAATTCTCGAATTCATCATCCAAGATACTGAAAAGTGTAGTCAAACAGATGGTTAAAGGTTAGGGGTAATTAAGGACCAAAAGGGAGATTTTCCTCTGGAGACAGAGGACTAGCTGAAGTAGTACTCAAATATCTAGTGAAGCTCAACACAAACCTCCAGGAACAGCACCTAATTTTCTATTTAGGCCCTTTACAGCCTTCTGGGACTCACCCAACTTCCCACCATGAACTCTGCCCTCCCAACCCATCCCCAAAGGTCAGTCTGCATCAGGGGTTTGCTTTCAGACAGAGCTGCTCATTATTCTTCCATTAACATTTTCTCTGGACCAATGGTCATCACTCTCTTTGCCTTTTGTTATTCAATCTCTCCTGCCTTTAAACCTATCCCATACTTTCTCTTTTGTTCCCCCCCCCCCCCCAATCAGTCGTGCTAAGTATTTCCAGCACTTTGTTTTTATTTCTGATTTTCAGCATTTGTAAGGTTTGCTTACTTTTCATTTGCATTAAGTGACCACTTTTCATTCCAGCATCTGTAATGTTTTGCTCTAAACTTTCATTAAAGTGGCCATTTGGCTTTTATCTTCACAGAAGGATGTTCCCAATCCTTGGAAAATTGCTTTTGTAGGAATAGAAGAACTGAATACAGGAACATCCAGCACCCGCTTTGCAATGCTTTGAGAGCTGTTGGAGGAGAGCAATACTTACTGATGGATCCTCTGTTGGCTGAAAGGGGCTGTGTAGCAGTCGGTATCCTCCAGATCCGGTAATGTATCCTTGTCCAGCTTCATAGGTTTCCTCGGCAACCACCCTCGAAACCGGCTCAACCTTTTCTCCATCCTGGTTACAAAAATGTTGAACTGTTATTAAATGGTCTAATCTTAATGCTTATACTTCATTGGGACAAATACATAAAGGTTAAATATTTCAGGTGTTGCAAATGCATGACTCAAAAACGTCAGTCTAAACACTCTCATCTCTGTATTTGCTGGAGCAATTAATCTCTAACTGACCCAAATCGGGCACAGTTACACCTTGTGGCCGTTAAGGGGTAGAGTAGGTTCCACCCAGAATACAATTTAACAGCTAAATAATAAATTATGCATTGGTTCAGTATTTCCTGAATGTTCTCGGATCGGTTTAACAACACAAATAATAATAATCTTTATTGTAGGCTTACATTAACACTGCAATGAAGTTACTGTGAAAGCCCCCAGTCGCCACACTCGGCGCCTGTTCGGGTATATAGAGGGAGAATTCAGATTGTCCAATTCACATAACAGCACATCTTTAGGGACTTGTGGGAGCAAACCAGAGCACCCGGAGCAAACCCACGCAGACACAGGGAGAACGTGCAGACTCCGCACAGACAGTGATCCAAGCCAGAAAATCGAACCCGAGACCCTGGAGCGGTGTAGAAAGAGTGATAACCACTGTGCTACCGTGCTGCCCAGCGGTCCCAGTGACCTGTGGTCTAAGTGACTTATGCAATACTCGTGTCACTGTAATTTCCTGGGACTCTGGCATCACTCCACCATCTGCAGAACTTCAATAGCTTGATGGCACTCAGATTTGCTGAATTAACACCTCACTGACGATCTTGGGCACTTCGATCGTGGCACCAATTTTAAACGAGCACTTGGTCAGAGGGCAAGTCGGTGAATACACCAACATCCCTAACACAGTTGATCTGGTCACAGTCTTATATTTTGTGGCATCTTGCTGTGCACAACTTGGCGATCACGTTTCCTATAGTAACTACACTTTAAAAGTGCTACGTTTGCTGCAAAGTTCTTTGGAATGTCCTGGGATTGCAGAGGTACTGTACAAATGCAAGTTCCTTTACAAGTTTCATACTTTACACTCTCAAAACAAATCCACTTTCCTGGTTGTGATCGGATTTAAACTTGTGACATTCACTATAAGGGAATAGTGTAGATGGGCTTTAGAGTGGTTTCACAGGTCAGCGCAACATAGAGGGCCGAAGGGCCTGTACTGCGCTGTAATGTTCTATGTTCTATACGTGTAACATCAATAAAGCAATATCTGATTATTTGGCTAAAAGGTACAATCACCGAGAATCAATTTCAAGTTCAAAGTGTCTCATTTGGACTTTATGAAATGGATAGATAAAATAGAAAATACTTAGCTTTGCTGGCATCACATTTTAATTGTCTACATCTTGTGAAAAGAAACAGCTTCAAGAGTCCATTTAGCCTTTGCTTTAACAGCACTGCCCAATTTCCAGATTTATGCTGGTTTAACTTGCACAGAAATAACTTTGTGATTGTAATTTTTCCAATCCTTGGGCCATTACTTCCACCAGTAAAAGTTCAGATTTTAAAAACAAAGATTTATGAGGAGTCTTGGGTTTGAACACACTGGCAGATTTGGCCGTCCCAATTGCAAATGGACATGACTGGCATTAAAATCAACTCGGGGAAAGAGTTGAAAGATTTTTTTAACAATGTGAAGCTTGCAAGAATTGTTCAGCTTTGTTAATTTTATGGAAATGTTAAATGACTTGTTGCTGAGATGTGTGTCTGGCCCTTGCACCTTGAACTTAACCTCCTCTGCTCCTGACTCATCACGATGCGCACTGCAGCATTTCAAAACTGGTTATAGAACAGACTTTGCCTCAAATTCAGCATTGAAGCATCAGGACACACAAGAGTCTAATGAACACCATCCATCATCATTTTCAAGTCCTAGGACACTCTGGGCTTAGGCAGTCATTGCCCTCGTCTCCTGCAACCTACCCATCAGCAACTCCACAGGAGAGTTCCTAGTACGTATAATCAGTTTATAGTCACAGATTTGATTTAAACAATAATGAAACATTTCCTCATCTCTCATTAGCTCAATTGCATAAGAGGTCAAAATTGATACTCGAGGTTTTATCTTATTTTTATCAAGGTATGTAAAGTCTATTTCTCACTTTGTTGGTAGTCCCATCGTATACCCAAAACCAGTTCAACAGTTTGTCAGGAACGAGGGGTCAGAGTGTCAGGATAAGGGCTCAGCCACTTTGGACCAAGAGGAGGAGAAATATCTTCACTCAAAGGGCTGTGAATCTTGGAATTCTCTGCTCCAAAGAGATGTGGATACTCCATCATGGAGAATATTCAGCCTGGGCTTGATACATTCTTGGACACTAAGGGAATTAGGAATATGGGGGACAGGTGGGAATGTGGAGTTGAGGTCAAAGATCAGCCACAACCTCATTGAAAAGCAGAGCAAGCTCCTGATCCCATATGATATACTCCAAACTCCTATTTATACATGTTTGACAGGGCTCGTGTCTGCTCAATCCTTTCTTAGCAAAATGTCCTACTGTACAAGGTAGACTTTGCAAGATATGCATGTCCTCAATAGAAGCTTTGGCCAATGGTGGCATTGCCTCCAGTTGAATGAAGACGACCCACAACAAAATTAACGGGCCTATACACGTTCGTAGCATTACAAGCTTGTACAGTCAGCAAGCAAGTTCTTTGAAATGGATACTGTTGACTGCATGCAATATTTTACTGGACTACTGCAAGTGGTGTAAACAAAGGGTCTAAAGCAAGGTGTTTCTATTTAGAAAATACTGTGGCGTAACAGAAGGTAAGGGAAGTTGGTCTTGGTCTTTCATCATGGTGTGACCATTGCTCATATTGAATCTCAAGAAAATGTTACATCGTCAAGAAACAGTTAGGGAACCTTCTAGTCTCAGTAAGAAACAGAAGCAAGCAGTCTTTCAGTTCATGGGATTAGGTCTCGGGCAAATCGTCAGACACACGAACCTGCTCATGAACTTGTATCGCCGCTGCAGGTAATAGATTTTTCTCCTGGAAGAACAGCAAAAATGAAGCCAGTCGAGAAGAAAACCCGTCGTCAGTTACAGTATGAACTATCAAGGAAGGAAAGGGAGATTGAAGACATAAGCCTGCAAGAGGTAGGAGAAAAGACTAAAAGGAGAGATTAACAGATCAAACATGGAAAACAATTCAAAAAGACACGAGAGACCGTCAACAATACACTTTTAAACATTAATGGGATGGATGGAAAAAGAAGGAGAATTTTAAACATAGATCTGCAAGACTAAATCAGAATGACAGAGGTGGGTTTGGAGACATTTCTTTCCACAGGGAATGGAGAACTGTTTTCCAACAATTGAGTTGATGAGAATGCTGCATCTTTTTAGAGGAGATTACATGACTATGGGGAGAGCGTGGGCCAGCAGGATTAGTTTTGGATTGCTCTAAGAGCAGGTTTAGGCATGATCTCCTCAATGGTCTCCTGTTGTGATATTTCCTTCAATTATTTTGGGAAGCCAAGATGCATGGGACATGTTTTGGGTTCAGAGTGTCAAATTGGTAATTACTTCCACACACATGACAGATTGGTAACTAACCAATGAAAACAAAATCAACTCCAATATGACCCTCAGAATCTTAAAGACCTTGATCAGATTGCCGTTGTGACCTGCTGATGATATTTGACAAACTGCATATGGATTTAATGGGAGCTCGCTGGTCAGTTAATGGTTTTTTTGCAATATTTTCAGCCAACGTCCAGTGAACTTATCAAGATTTGATTCTAAGCAGATGACATTGTATACATGTTCTTGGTCTGATTTTACATGATGGGACACCTTTGGACAGGGGAACATTGCAAAAGCCTCCGAAACAAAACCAAAAAAGCACGGAACTCAACATCCAGAAAGAGAGGGCAGAGAGGCCAATGTCTGGGGTAGAAACCATACCTCTAAATGTTGATCTACCTTTCTTCTAGAGATGCCAACAGTCTATTGGACATTCCCAGCATCAATTTAACAATCCTGTTTTACCCTGATCCAACAAAAATACAGACAAAACTGCCAACAGGATAACGGGAGGAAAAATGGCTAATTTTTGCTTACCTGAAAGGCATTCGTACATTCATTAATTCTGCATATCTACAAAGAACTTCCCAGGGGGCATGTAACTTCACAAACATTATGTCACTGTTGGTTAGTGATGACTGCAAAAAGACAAAAATAATTTTATTTCAACAGCTCAATACATTGAGGTCTGGAATTTATTTTTAAAATTAATTCATGCAACTTCAGTGTCACCGGCAAGTCTCGCATTTTTAGCTTATCCTGGATTCAGAGATTCACCGTGAATATAGCCGAGTGACTTGCCAGACAGTTTCAAAGGGTAGCTAAAAGTCACATGTAGGCCAGACCGGGTAAGGACAGAGGATTTCTTTCCCCAAAAGGACATTAGGGATCCAGATTCGTTTTGACTACAATCTGATATTGTAGTGTCATGGTCACCATAATTAAATGAATTTCAATTCCACAGTTGCTCTCATGGGATTGGAACATATCTCTCTGGATTAATAATTCAGTAACACAGCTGCTAAATTATTGTACTCTTTGCTATGTTGAGAACATAAATTAAACAATTTTTTGTATTCCTTTAGTACCTTTAAATGTAATAAAATATCCAATGACACCTCACAGGGCCATTACAAAAGCGACATTTGACACTGAGCCACATAAGGAGAAACGAGTACATGGGACCTAAAGCTTGGTCAAGATCCTTTCCAGACATTCCTCATTGGATTAACGTTCATTCTGGAGGAGACATTTTTACAAACCGTTCCAGTGAGCGAAAGAATGTTCCAGTTAAAAACAATTAAATTTGTAAACCGTACAAAGAGCTCAGATCAGCACCAGAAGGACTGGGCCATCCAAAGCTTCTATAAAGAACACAAGATGTATGAGCAGAAGTAGGCCACTCAGCTCATCGAGTCTCCTCTGCTATTCAATAAGATCATGATTGATCAGATCAGAGAATCGGTCTCTCTCAGCCTGGATGACCCGGCCTCCACAGCCCACAACAGTAAAGAATTCTACAGATTCACTACCCTCAGAAGAAGTTCCTCCTCATCTTGGTCTTAACTGAGCAACCCCTTATTCAGAGATTATGCCCGCTGGTCCTAGACACTCCCACAAGGGGAAACAACTTCTCAACATATACCCTGTTAAGCTCCCTGAGAATCCCATGGACGTGATCTCCGAGCGCGCGCCGGGTCGGAGAATCAACGGGGGCATGGGAAATTCCCGTTACGCCGCTCCGACGCTGGTACGCAATTCTCCAGTGACTGGAGAACCAACGGCAATCACGCCCACCCGGTCGCCGGTCGGGGGCCACTGAAATAGGCCCCTGCGGCGATTCTCTGGGCCGAACTCCCGCTGAGGATCCAACCTGGCACCACCCAGCGGGATCTCGCACCCGCAGCGGACATCCTGGTTGGGGGGGCCTCCACGGCGTCCAGGACCGCGATCGGGGGCTTTCGGTCAGCGGGCAGCAGATATTGAAAAAGGCGCAGAGACGGCAACCACGTGCATGCGCTGGCTATGCAGGGCTGCCTTTCAGCAGCGTGCAGCACTCCGGCGCCATGCTAGCCCCATGAAGACCAATGAATTGCTGGGCCAGGCGGCCTGTTGACCTTGGCGTACACCACACCGGTGTTTTACGCCGGCGTCAACAATTGGCCGGGATTTCGGAGAATCCCGGCCCATATGTCTCAATAAGGCCACCTCTCATTCTTCAAAACTCCAGTGACTACAGACCCAACCGACTCAACCTCCCCCCATAAGAAAATCCCTCCATACCCAGGATCAACCTAGTCAACTTCTCTGGACTGTCTCTAATGCCAGCATATCTTTCCTTAGATAAGGGGACAAAAATTTCCAGGCTTTAGCAACATCTCTCAGATTTCACCGAGGTTAATTACTGGAAGTAACCAATGATCCAAACTGGCACTACTAATAAACAAGAAAAGCTCCCGATAGTAATCCACTTTTCTTTATGAACATTTAATAAAAGTCTAAAATAGGGTTACAGTACATGTGTAAATGTGGTAATAAGATAGGAGCGTTGTAGATGCAGACTGTCACGTGGAAAAATTATGCTGTGGTGATTGTGGTGATGTGCATCAATGTAAATACATGTAGGCTAGCTAGACACTAGAGGGAGCACCAGAAACATCACACACACACACACACACACACACACACTCAACCAATAGATCAGTTAGATAGGACACGACCAATGGATATTCACGATACACAGAGGTGACACGACCACAGGGGGGCATTACACCAACCCATATATAAAGGACACCACACACATGATCTGCCCCTTTCCAGTGGAGACAGTGAGTACAGACACAGGGTTGATTCAATATCACTCCCGCCACATGGATTGCAGCAGCTGGTTAGTCAGTCTGGGTAGCTATAGTAGGATTAGCAGTAGTGTCAAACCAGAGTAATAGAAGTGTAAATAGTTTAATAAATGTTTTGAAGTTAGCTCCACGTCTGAACCTTCCTTTGTCCACGTCTGAACCTTCCTTTGTCAAGTGCACCACAAGGAAGCCGCTTATGTTACACCTAGAACATAACAAATCGTGGTACCAGGCGTGAACTGTTTCAATCCATATAGCCATACCTCAGTGTACAGTAACAACCAGCAACGATACCCAGGCAAGATATTCGAGATCCGGGGTCCGCAGCAGCTCCAGTGCCACGGGGATCACCGCGACAACTGGCGGGTATTCCGGCAGATGTTTGAAATCTTCCTGGTAGCAGCAAACCTGAAAGACGTGGCCAATGCTGAAAAGACAGAGCCTCTGCTCACCATCGCCGGTGCCAGAGCAGAAGAAATCTTTTAAAAACTCAAGTTCTCCAAGGGGCAAAACAGAAGCAACTTCCAGGTTGTCCTGGACAAATTCGGCAAATACTGTGAGGAAAACACACTCCAACCAGCAAGAAAAGGTAAGAGAAGCGCCAGTACTCACCACGAAGCCGAGATCCCGGAGCAGAGAACAATTTTGATCGGCGGCCATCTTCCTAAAGGGACTGCACTTGCACGAGAAGCGCACAGAACGGGAAGGTCCGTTTGCGCATGCGTGGCGCGTATGATGTCACATGCGTCATGACGTCAGAGGCCCCGGACCATGCCCATTTAAAGGGGAAACGACCCAAATCAAAGAAAAAATCTTTTAAAGCTGTAAAACAACCTTCCTTCACCTGGAATGACAGCTCTGCCTCAAATTGAACCAGGAAATGAAATTAACCTTTGATGAACCCTGCAACAAGCAGTTACTTACACCCAAACCGATGATTCTGACCTTGAATACTTTGAAACCGACCTTTACATTTTCTCTGGACCTCACGAGCCCAATGCCAGCTCCGACGCAAACAGTGATGATATGGTCCTAGAAGACTACGACTCGGACGAACCTTTCACCTTGGGAGGCTACCCCAGTACCAAATCCGATCCGCAACTAGACGTGTTCCACATTGACGATCCCGACGACGGGTTCTTCGGATTTGAGGATCCTCAGCCCAGCAGATATGACATCCTGACTCGTGAGTGCAGGATTATGCTGCGGCCTGAAACCAAGAGGTAGAGAGCGGT
The DNA here is from genome assembly GCF_047496885.1 of Scyliorhinus torazame. Classification (NCBI taxonomy): domain Eukaryota; kingdom Metazoa; phylum Chordata; class Chondrichthyes; order Carcharhiniformes; family Scyliorhinidae; genus Scyliorhinus; species Scyliorhinus torazame. Next base: position 95,422,607 of record NC_092725.1, on the reverse strand, counting down.
ACAAGCCCACAGAGAGTGGCCTGCTGCCACACCGAGCATGGTCCACGCACCGCTCAGGGTTCCCGACTCTACGAAAGAAGACACGCAAGACTCCACACCGCAGTCCTTGCATGAACTAGAAGGTGACTCCAGTGTCACAGGCCTGCACAGTGAGCTTGTGGACAGACTCCACAATTGCAGAAATGCAAGACTCCAGAGCGCAGTCCTTGCACACACAAGGCGTGACTCCAGTGTCACAAGCCTATGCAGCGAGCTTGTGGACAGCCTCCACGATAGAAGCAACGCAAGACTCCGACGCGGTCCTTGCAGGAACAAGACCATGAGGGTCTAGCAACCTCCTCTGACCAACTAGCGGCAGACGATGCAAGTCTGCCATGCTCAAGTAAACAGCAAGAAGACTATGACAGTCTACCACGCTCCAGTGCACAGCAGGACGACCATGACGGTCTATCATGCTACAGTGAAGAACAAAGCGACGATGACAGTCCAAGCCCAAATGAAGGACAACAGCAAGACAATGGCAGTCCACCCACATGGTTTGCGCCACCAGATGAAGACTCTGACAATTTACCCAACCCAAGTGAACAAGCAGCTACTGAGGCTCTACCCACGGTATGAGAGACTAGTAACAACAGCATCCCACTTCCCATGCAAGATGTGCAAAGTGACAGACCTCAGCTAGTGTGTACAGAGGCACTCGACGATCACTGTGAGACCACTGGTGACTCCGGTGACACCATGATACTTCCACCCTCATTCGTTCGAACCGCTCCACAAGTCAATGCATTCCTGCATGTTCCGACTCCAAACTTCAAGAAATCTCAGCTGACTCCAGTGGACCTGCTAAGACTGCAGACGGGGAGCATCAACAAACCAACACTGACTCAGTTAAAGCAGACCAGCCTCCAGATGGGGAGAAACCAAACGCTGACTCTGATTCACGTAAGCCAGACTTTACTCCAGACAGGGAGTGCCGCAACCTCAGTAATGGCACGCTCAGGGCGACAGCAGATGCCATAACGACAGGAGATGGATCACGTAACAATTATCCTGGGTCAGTAATAACAAGCAGCAGCTACAGTCCAAGAGGAATACACCCATTTTCACCACAGCTATGTCCACACATTTTTTCCACACCAGCAGTGCAGCCAATGACAGCTCATGCTGGACAAACCCAGTATTCAGGCATGCAGCAGCCAGCAGTCTATGCAGCATATTCTCAAAGAGGCCAGCACTACGGATTGCCCACTAATGGAATCAAGACCGAAGGAGGACTACCGCAAGCGCAATCTGCACTGCAGACTGGATGCCTTAGTTACAGCCCAGGATTTGCTGCACCCCAGCCTGGCCAGACGGCATATTCCTATCAGATGCAAGGTTCTAGTTTCACACCATCACCAGGTATTTATGCGAGCAGCAATTCGGTTTCCAATTCGACAAGCTTCAACGATTCTCAGCAGGATCACCCTTCCAACACAGCATGTGGCCAGAACCAGTATGTACAGCCAACTTCAACATATGGCACATGCATGACCTCGAATGATACTGTTGATGGTACCTCTTCAACGTCAACACCTTATCAGCTACAAGATGCCATCTGACAGCACCATCACAAACATCGAAAAAGAAAGGGACTCCAAATCAGACAGCAAAGTGATTTGACCACTTCTTGGTTCCTGTGGCACAGGGATGTTGATGGCGTTCATAACCAAGAGAGACATTTGACCATGATGATTGATGGTTTTTGGACTCACATGAATAATTTGGACTTATTGTTTAATCACTGTTCCCATGACTTGTATATACCTTACCTTACCTACCTGTTCTTTGTTCAATTTTCTCAAAGTGTACAGAAAATATGTAACATATAAAAAAGGGTGGATATGGTGATGTGCTTCAATGTAAATGCATGTAGGCTAGCTAGACACTAGAGAGCACCAGAAACATCTCACACACAACCAATAGATCAGTTAGATAGGACACGACCAATGGACATTCACGATACACAGAGGTGACACGACCACAGGGGGGCATTACACCAACCCATATAGGGATGGGAATAGAGGGATACAGACCCAGGAAGTGTAGAAGATTGTAGTTTAGTCGGGCAGCATGGTCGGCACGGGCTTGGAGGGCCGAAGGACCTGTTCCTGTGCTGTACTTTTCTTTGTTCTTTGTACCTCCAATCCATGCTCTTGGAAAAAGGGAGTGTGATGGAGGCAGGATGAAGGATTTGGATCAATATCTAGAGATTATGAATTGGAAGGGCAAAAGGCACGAGAATGGTACTAAGTGAATTGCTCCTTCTTCAGGCTAGCATAGACATGGGCCGAAAGGCATCCCATCCTGTAGCCATTCTTTGATTCTGTGATTAAAGAATTCGTATTGTATTGAGTTAAGGAAATTAAAATTAAATGTAGATTAATAGCAGTGCACCAGATTCCGAATATTTCACATGCTTCACATTTCAACAGAGGTTCAAGTGTGCAAATTCTAATTAAAAATGAATAAGACCAGAGAACGGATGGAGAGATCATATTTATGATAAACATGGCAGTCAGCCAGTGAGGTGAGGATCATTATCTTTGTGAAAGATTGCTATCTGGTAAAAGGCAAAGTGATGTGATTTAAAAAAAAAAAAACAATTGCCGGGAACTCGATCTAAATAATTCATTTCAGCCACTGTCGACTTTTCTGGTAAATGGGTTTCAGTAAAAACCTAACATTTGAGACTTGAAGCTGAATGGTGCAAGAGACAATTCTACTAGATAAGTGACCTGTTAGCAAAAAAATAAATTGAGCCAGCAAGATAGAATAGTTCGATAAACCCAATCCGTCTTCAGAATGTATGTTCTGTGAGCAGATAAAATAGACCCGGGAAATCCCAGTGTGGTTAAGATGTTTAAATTAATGAACGGCTTTAGGTACGATTTTCTGTGAATTGATAGCATTTTCTTTGCCCCTTGAGAATGATTTTCAGGCCATAATCCAGCCTCTCAGCAGCAACAGAGGCCTGGCTCAGTCATGTGTTTATTTGCTGGACAAGTTGATGGTGAGGAGAATTGCAATATTAAATCATTTCAGAATAAAAGCTGTTCAGGCTCTGAGCAGGTCAGGCTGAATTTATGAAGAGGGCAGGGAATAATCCATTCCTGTCCAAAGATGTGCAGGTTTGGTGGATTGGCCATATAAATTGCCCCTTAGGTGAGGTTACGAGGGAGTCGCGCTCTTTTGGAGGGTCGGCACAGACTCGATGGGCTGAATGGCTTCCTTCTGCACTGTAGGAGTTCTATGATTCTAGTGGTCAATCTCGATCAAATGAGTCTTCGCGTGGAGGTCTTTTGGCAGTGGCAGCATCCCTACCTCTGGACTAGAAGCTCAGGGTTCAAGTCCAACGTTAGGACTAGTTGGCTACAGGAGATGCATTCACAACGTGGTTCAATGGGCTGAAATCAGCTTGGGAATCCTTCTACCACTTTTCCCCAAAGGGAAAGGGTGCGCATGAAGGTACGCTAAAAAAAAGTCTACATCAGACCCAGACAGGAAGTGAAGAAAACCCCAATGCTGGGTGGGTAGCGACAACCAGGAGATCCAAAGTTACTTGCTCCTCCCAAGCATGCTACTCGCATGATACCTCATATGTTGAATTATTCATACAAGATCCCCAAATCTTAAAAAGTTGTATCTCTCCAATTTGCATTTGAATTAATCAATACTAACACCTCCCACCACCACATTCTGGGGAAGATGAACCAACCCGTTATGGCCAACATGATCCAGTTTATTTCTAATGCTAAATACCATATCACCTCACAACCATCCCTTTCCCAAAGAGAATATGCCCAATATACATTACACCAAACCCAATCAGATGCTCATTTCAAATACCTTCAGGTCCAATGATGTTCACTGACCCATCCCGCAGTGCTTAAAAATATTTGGTTGTTGTTTATTCTGACTGAAAGACCAACCCAGGTTGCAAATGATGTTAATCTCATCCTGCAGTTCAGAGCACTCCCAAGGTCATTGCAAATCTAGTTTCCACTGTGTTCCCAGAGATTGAATAAAAGTACCTGTGGTATCCTTAAAGGAACATAATTTTCCTTTTGTAAACTAAGCAGCATACACCCCAATCACTGATCTGGAATTCATGGGTTGAAGGGTACTCTGCTCATTGTCATGATATTCAAACACACACATCATGATAGACACACCAACAGACAAATCAGAACACACAACAATGTGGTGTTGGGTGCTCTGGTGCACAGATGAGCCAACACAGTTGTATGTGGTACAACTCTATTTTATTATAACTCTTATAATACAGTTCGTTCTGGATACTCTGCACGTGCTGTCTCCCTGAGTGTCCTTGGCAATAGCTGTGTCCTGGTTCCCCTCTGCAGCTCTTACTGACCACCAGGGGTTGTGTCTGTGCTTTTATATCTTTCTGTCATTGGTTGTGGTGTTGTGTGTTCTGATTTGTCTGTTGGTGTGTCTATCATGATGTGTGTGTTTGAATATCATGACACTCATCTCAGTGATGATTTTGAACTTTCCCAGAACTGCTGAATTTCACCTCAAAAGCTCTGCCTCAGTAGGGGCTGACAGACCCCCTGGGCTGCTGGCAAAGGTGGTGCAAAATAATTAATAGTTTTTAAAAACACTTGGGGACAAAACATACTGGGCGCAATTCTCCGGCCTCATTCCGCTCGAGTGAGAGCGCGACGAGGCCGATGAGTAGTGGAAGAGACCAAAAACAAGAACATCGCCGGGCACCAAACAGTTTGCAATGCAAGGGGTCTTCCCCCTTAGGCGAAATTGGGATCCCATCGTAGCGTGGCAAGAAGCCAATTATCACCATTTGAGCCATAATTCCATACAATTAATCGGAGCCATCCCATATCTCACAGCGTCCCCAGCAAGTGGGGGCAGCACGGTAGCATTGTGGATAGCACAATTGCTTCACAGCTCCAGGGTCCCAGGTTCGATTCCGGCTTGGGTCACTGTCTGTGCGGAGTCTGCACATCCTCCCAGTGTGTGCGTGGGTTTCCTCCGGGTGCTCCGGTTTCCTCCCACAGTCCAAAGATGTGCAGGATAGGTGGATTGGCCAGGATAAATTGCCCTTAGTGTCCAAAATTGCCCTTGGTTGGGTGGGGTTACTGGGTTATGGGGATAGGGTGGGGGTGTGGACCTTGGGTAGGGTGCTCTTTCCAAGAGCCGGTGCAGACTCGATGGGCCGAATGGCCTCCTTCTGCACTGTAAATTCTATGAAAGTGGTCACTCTGGTGCCGATTAGTACTCCTTTTTAAAAACGTGAACCTGGAGTGGAAGGGAGTAGCAAAAATCACTCACAGGTTAAGAGCCAAAGGGTACTGGGCTTGCTACCCAAAGTCCTCGGCAGGGAGGTGGGCAACTGCTCGCGGTTCGGCCATGTCAGCCCCTGGATCATGTGTATCTATTCAGGGGCAACCCTTGTCCGTGCCCATCTGCCCCACCGACCACCATAACCCCCACCGACTGCCGAGGCCTCTGACCGGGCGGCTGAAGGCTATTGCGAATAGGGAATTGGCAGTCGTGTTTAAGTGAACACTTCACACATCCCAAGTGGATTCCTGTGGCTGGGCAGGCCATGTAGCATGTGGGAGTCATTGCCTAGCATCCTAATCAGACGGTGATGCCTGGATGGTCGAGCAGGAACCAATGTGGAAGCCTGCACGCCACAGGTGTATCCAACAGGTCATGGATGCCCTGTTTGTCCAGGCAGAAAATTACATTAACTTTGACATGGACCAAGCCCGACAAGATGTCCGGGCAGCAGGATTCTCTGCCATCACCAGGATGCCGCAGGGGCTAATAGACTGCCACCTTACGTGCACCAGGCCAACTGGGGCCGCCCCAATAGGAAGGGGTTCCACTCACTGAACATACAGCTCATGTATGACCACAACATGCACCTGTGCACACACTTCCCAGAGAGTGTGCATGATAGCTACACTCTGGGGCAGTTAGACATCCTTGGCCTCTTTAAGGACCACCCCAGGATGGCCAGCTGGCTCTTAGGGAATAAGGGACACCCGCTGAGGACCTGGCTAATGACGCCAGTACGGATGCCGGAGATGGAATTGGACATCTGATAGAATGAGGCCCATGTGGCACCCGAGCTGCCTTTGAGCGATGCATTGGACTGCTTAAAGGAGATTCTCATACCTTGACCGCTCCCTCCCCCCAGTGCCCCCTCAGGTGATTCTCGAAGTGCTTTACCTTCCTTGCTCTACTTTTACATCTAGATGCACATCAGAGGTGGAGGCAGCCAGCTGCTTGCGACGTCCCTTGACCTTTGATGCTCCTGGCAGGCATCCTCTGGGGCCTCGAGGCCAGAGATCCCAGCTCACCCATCGACGGGCACAGGCACAACCGTGCCGCCCAGTCCCATGTGCGGACTGTGAGATGCGACCTCAAAAGGTATGGAACCCGGGGAAGCTGGTGGCCACCATCCCCACTCCATGAGACGGGTCCAGGTTGGCACCCAGCACCCCCTCCTCCCAGTCGGTGCCAATAGGGTCCTGGGGATCACCTTGGGACGGAGGGGCAGCTGGATCGAGCCCCGGCTGCGTCATCTGATTCTGCCAGCCTTGGCAGCATCCCGCCATCTGCACCATTTTGTCGACTCCCTCGGCGATGCTCCTTCTGTGATTGGGCCATGCTCTGCAGTGACTCGGCGATGCCCACCTGCGCCTGGGACAAGCTCTGCAGCACCTCAGCCATTCCCATCTGAGAACCTCATCATGGTCAACCTGGTACTGGGTCAGGTCCCCAGCAAGTCGGACATTCTGCCGAGGTTCTCAGCCATGGCCGTCACCAACTGCGCCGCATGTTGAACATCTCCACTAATGCTGCTGGCATCATGCACCAGACTCGCCACTGCTGTCACCACCCTAGGTGTGTTGGCCTCAGTGCCACGCATTGCCGGTGATACCTCCCGCACCCGTAGCCTCCTCCAATCAACTATGGACCTGTTGGATGGTTGCTGACATCTCCATCGGAATGTCCCAGCCACTCCCAAACATCTTCATCAGCTCTGGGATAGACTGGTCCATGGGCTCAGCATCTGGCTGGCACCCAGCTGGGTCTTGGGATCCAGCAGACCTCCAACTGCTGTCTCGTCTAGGCATTGCTTCCTCCACCTGATGTGCATCAGCAACTGCGTGGTGCTCACCACGTTGTTTCCCAGAAGCCTGTCCACTACCATTGCTGTCCACTACCATTGCCCACCAAGGTGTATGTCTCTCTCTGTGCTGGTGGAGGATGTGGATGACAGCTGTGGCGCATCGACTGTGGCACCCGGAGGAAACGCACGCAGACACGGGGAGAACTTGCAGACTCTGCACAGACAGTGCCCCAAGCTGGGAATCGAACCTGGGACCCTGGCGCTGTGAAGCAGCAGTGCTAACCATTGTGCAGCCATGCTGCCCTTTTTATGGGATCTTGTTGTGCACAAATCGGCTGCCATGTTTCTTACATTATAATAGTGACCACACGTGACTGCGGAGTGCTTGGGAACATCCTGAAGGTTGCTATATAAATGCAAGTCTTTCCTCCCAAGTTTGCCCGATAGGGTACCCTACCTACGAACTCACTTAGTTACTATGACAACACACGTCCTGTTGAGTGTTATCGCAGCCTTGTGAAATGGCAAGACATTGAGTCACAATTATCAGGTTTAAATTTGATCCAAAACAAGCTAACAAATAGCGGTCAGCATGGAACCAGATACAGCCAAACCAACCTGCTTAACGTCTTCATGAGGTAAAGCTGCAATTGGATTATGGAAAGGGCTGCAAGGTTGTGTACTCCATACTCCTCAAAGTGGTGAAATTGGTGTTCGATGATCAGTGAATAAACTGATCTTACACCCTTCCATTGATTTTAATTTCACCCCCATGTGTAAAGTGCTTTGCATAAACCCTGGGGCTGCATAAGAAATTGCCTGAAGGGTGAGACAACAGGTGACATTGGTCCAAAAAGACTTTATATAGTCTTTCATGACCAGTTGATATCTCAAAGGTGCTTCACAGCCAATGAGGTACTTTTTGGGCATGTAAATCACTGTTGTAATGTAGGAAATGCCAGGGCTAATTTACACACAACAAACAGCAACGTGGTACCAGGTAATCTGTTTTGTGATGTTGATTGAGGGATAACTAACGGCCAGGACACCAGAGAACTCTCCTGCGCTTTTTCAAAACAGTCGCACAAGGTCTTCTTATCCATCCACCCGAGGGGACGAACAGGGATTTAACGCCTCATCGGAAAGACAGAGCCCACCAACAGTTAGGCACACTTACAGTACTCCCTGTTGTGTCAGCCTTTCCACTTACTCAGAGGGTGGGTCTTGAACCCACAATATTTCCTCCGAGAAGCGAGAGTGATACGCAGACTGGTGGGAGTGAAGTGCTGACTGGGGTACATCCAGGGGATTGCTATGGAGAACCCAAATTTCCAGTTTGCATGCGTGGAATGCTCTGGAGTACTGGTTTAATAAAATGCAACTTCTGACTATAGATTAAAACTTAATTAAGAAAGGAATTCATTCCAGGACTGAAGGCAGGCTGAGAAGATGCTGCATCATCAGAGGTCCCTTCTTTTGGATGACACGAGATCTCGATTAGAGGCCCCAGCGTAGAAATGTGGTGGTGGTCATGGTCGTTGGGGGGGGGGGGGGGGGGGTGCGGAGAGACCTGCTGAGTTTATCCAGCACCAGCATGCTTTGTTTTTAATTTTAGCTCAGCAGACCACCCTCTCATTGATGATTGTGGGAACTTGCTATGCAAAAAGTGGTTGAGGCATTGGTCAATTTACTGACTCCAAATAATAATTCATTGTGAAATGCTTTATAAATCATACAATCCCCTACGGTGCAGGAGGAGGCCATTTGGTCCAGCAAGTCTGCACCAACCCTCCGAAAGAGCACCTCACATAGGCCCATGCCTCCCTATCCCCGTAACACTGCCTAACCTTTTGGACACTAAGGGGCAATCTATCATGGCAAATCCACCTAACCTCCCCATCTTTGGACAGTGGGAGGAAACCGGAGCACCCGGAGGAAACTCACGCAGACACGGAGAATGTGCATACTGCACACCCTCAGGAGAGGCACGCTGGAAATTCTGTCTTTGGCATTAGATTGGCTAAAAACAGTGAAAGGTAGCAAGCACATTTGCACAACACAATTGCCAGGCAACCACAATCTCCAGCGGAAAGAAACACTCACCATTTTCCGTTGATATTCAATGGAATTATGCTGAATTCCCCCACCATCAACATCCTGGGGGGTTACTGGACCAGCCATCCAAATACTGTGGCTACAAGAGCTTGAAATGCTGCAGCAAGTAATTATCCTCTTGACTCCCCAAAGTCTGTCCACCACCCACAAGGCACAAGTCTGGAGTGTGAAACTCTCTGGATGAGTGCAGCTCCAACAACACCACCCAGGACAACCAAGAAGCTCGACACCATCCAGAACAAAGCAGCCTTGATTGACACCCCATCCACCACCTCAAAACATTAATTCCCTTCACCATCAGTGCACAGTGGCAACCGTGCATACCATAATCTCCAAAGCCTCTACCATCTAGAAGGACAAGGATAGTAGACACATGGGGAACACAACGCCTGCAAGTTCCCCTCCAAGCGATGGATGATCAGCCATGATCATAATGAATGGCAGAGCAGGCCCGAATGGCCTCCTCCTGCTCCTAGGTTCTATGTTGAAGCCACACACCATTCGGTCTGGAATCTATATCGACCATCATTAGGTCACAATCCTGGAATGCCATCCACGGCAGCACTGAGGGTGTTCCTACATGGACTGCAGCTCACCACCACCTTCCCATGGCAACAAGGGATGGGCAATAAATTCTTCCCTAGCCAGCAACGTCCTCATTGGTTTTTCATGCTCATTAGTTTCGCTACTGAAACATCGGAGGCTGGATTCTCCGGTCGCCGATGCTGAAATGGTGTTCGTCGAATGGCCGGAGAATCACATTTCTCGATCGAATTGGGGGCGGTACCGCTTTCGCGATGCTCCGCCCCCTCCAAAGTTGCGTACTCAGTGAGGCCCTCCCCCGATGCTCCGCCCCCGACAGCACAGGACACGTAGTCTCATCCATTGGGTGCTCGGCGTGGCGGCTGCGAACACAATCCAGCGCCGCCACAGTCGGGGGAGGGCCGATCCGTGGGTGGGCGGGGGGGGGGGGGTGAGACAATTTTGTGGGCCAGGTCCACGGGCTACGTCCGCCATGAAGCACGGTGCGGCCGCTGCCGTCCGTGTACCCGGCAATTCTCCGGGACATATTGGCAGCTAGAGCCGGGTGCTCTACACTGCCGTCCTGCTAGCCCCCAGCAAAATGGGGAAATCGGTGGCTGTCTTGCGCCAGTTTTCCTGGCGTAAAACGCCAGGAGTGTCCACGCCATCGTGAGCGCCGTCGTGTTTTATGACAGCATGACTGGGCCGCTCACATGTCTAATTCTGGCCCCTACAGGGGGCCAGCACGGCGCTGGAGCAGTTTGCGTCGCTCCAGCTGCAGATCCCGGCATGAACTGGGCACTGCGGAATCCACGTGGCGCCAACGAGGGCATGCGCAGTGGCCTCCTTCAACGCACCGGCCCCGACGCAACATGGCGCAGGGCTACAGGGGCCGGCGCGTAGAAAAGGAGGACCCCAGCCACAGAGGCCAGCCCCCCCCCCCCCCCCCCAAAACCAGGGCCGGGCCCCCACACCACCCCCACCTGACCCTTACACGCCAAGGTCCCGCCAGCCCAGAGCAGGTTAGAACGGCGGCGGCGGGACTCTGCTCTTTTCCTATGGGCGCTCGGCCCATTCGGGCCGGAGAATTGGCAGGCCGGCCGCATAGAGCGGCCCACGACCAGCGCCACGCCGGCGTCAATGGCACTGATTCTCCACACCACAAAGAATCGCGTTCCGGCGTCGGAGCGGTGTGGCCCGTTCGTGGGGATTTTCTGGCCCTGCGCGGGGCTGGGAGAATCCCGACCCACGTTCCCACGCCCGCATGGGAACAGTCTCCAAATCGGAGAATCCAGCCCCTGATGTTTGGATGGCGAGAAGGGGACAAGAGCACTTACAGATGTAGATTTCACAACTTAAAGCTCTTTCAAAAACAGAAAGATGGCACAAATTCAGGTCATCATTAAAAAAAGAAAACAATGCTGGTCTCTCCACATGCACTCGCCAGAGGTGCACCAGGAGAATTCCTTCAAAATTCTTCCCAGATCGTTACTGTGGAAAGCAGTCACATTAAAAGGAAGGCATTTAATAAATTCAATAATCTATAAGCTGATTCTAAAGTAATAAATATGATGCCCCTTGGCGGAAAATATTCACTATTCAAAACAAAGGCATCTCTCTTTTGCAATATCGTTGTTTTACAATTGTTAAGTGCAGGCAATTACAGAAAAGTAATTTTCACCATTTCACACTCCATTAAAGAGAATTAATCGGAATAAAATTGTCCCCGTCATTACTTCAGTTGCTTTTGCGCATTACTTAGTCTCTATTCTTCTAGTCAGATGGCCAATTAGCTCATCTGGGATGCTTCATGCTCTTTTCTGTAAAGAGGAGCATCACTCAAGATGAAACAAAGACTTTGTAGCTTCTGTATTAATTGTTCCACATTCTTCAACAGCTCGGTTGCTCAAATGGGCTTCACACAGCAGCTGTACAGCCATTATTTGCCCAGAACTTTCAGCGAGGGAAAGATTTCATGAACAGAGTCTTATGGGGTGTTACCCCACCCCCTTCTAATTTAGCCCAACACCCATTTCTCTATCCATAGAAAATAACCTTGCATGAAGGTAGTTTTCCCCTCCAGTTTTGCTGCCAATTATTTTAACAGTGTGACCGCTGGTTATAGATCCTCTTACTGGATGAATCAGTTATTCTCTCGCTGTTCGACTGAAACCCCTCATTAAATTTAAATAAGTCTACTAGGTCTCCCTTTAGCTTTCTCAGCTCCAAGGAGGACAACAACCCCAGCCAATCTCTCCACATAACTCGAGTCCCTCATCCTTGGTAAACCTCCTCTGACCCTCTTCAAGGTCTGACATCCTTTCTATAGCGTGCTGCCCGAGGACCCTATACAACATTACAACTGATCCAACAATGGATCTGTAGTTTTTTTAAAAAAATCATTAATGGGGTGGGGAATCACCCGCTAGGCCAGGATTTATTGCCCCCATCCGCAATTGCCCTCGAGAATGTAGTGGTGAGCTGCCTTTTGGACTGCTGCAGTACGGTAGCATTGTGGATAGCACAATTGCTTCACAGCTCCAGGGTCCCAGGTTCGATTCCCGGCTTGGGTCACTATCTGTGCGGAGTCTGCACGTTCTCCCAGTGTGTGCGTGGGTTTCCTCCGGGTGCTCCGGTTTCCTCCCACAGTCCAGATATGCAGGTTAGGTGGATTGGCCATGCTAAATTGCCCATAGTGTACAAAATTGCCCTTAGTGTTGGGTGGAGTTACTGGGTTAAGGGGATAGGGTGGAGTGCTTTTTCTAAGAGCCGGTGCAGACTCGATGGGCTGAATGGCCTCCTTCTGCACTGTAAATTCTATGAAAATCTATAAGTCCATGTCATGTAGGAACACCCAGTGCGGTCAGTATAATTTGCTTGTTTGCATATTAAATGCCTCTGGTTTGCCAAAAAACCAAGTTAAAACTCGTGGCAGGATATATCTGCCCTGTGCCACTCAAAATTTGTGCATATGACCCCCAGATCCATCACAACTTGCACCGATCTCAGGAATACACAATTCCGATGATTCTACCTGTCCATGTTGTCTCTACCAAAACGCAGCACTTATCCCATGTTAAATTGCAGCCACCCATTTGACCAGACAATCCATGCCTTTCTGAAGACTGAAAGTATACGGCTCAGGATTCACTTGGTGGCAAAGGTTTGTACGATTCACAAACTTTGATATCTAGAAATATTAAAAATATATCCACTAGCCTCGCCGTCTCTTTCTCCTGTCTGTATTTATAATGAAACATCTCCATTTAAACACTTTGCTCAGCAATGACACATGGGCTCGCACTGAAGACACTGCTGCACACCCACTCGTGTGAGTGCAATTACAGTGTTACACGTTTACATTGGTGGTTTCCATTATAAATGTAGGCAGGAGAATTGATATTGAAAATATAAAAGGATGGCTTGTATGTCTTGAGTTTCCTATGGTCAGTTATTCCCCTGCCCGTTAACATCAGTTTCAGCTGAAAAACAGGTTTTCATTCCGCAAAATCATCTAAAATGTAAAACGGCCCCTGGGAAACAAAACAAAACAAAACACATTCTCAAGACAAACCGTGCTGAAAAACACCATAGGCTCAAATCAGGTCACAACGGTTATGTAGATGAAGTAATTTCTTCGTTCATGATTGTCTAGTTAATTGCTTTTGTTCATATAGGATAATTGGATTTGCTAGACACCAGATTTAAAATATGATTTACAGACATCTAATCCTGTTCCTAGTCTCAAGTTTTCAAGTGAAACAGTCAATATCTATATTCATCAACGACCTCAATTAAGACTCTGTAAATAGAATGTCTAATGAGGGTTCTAAGTGTGGCAGCAATGTTCAAGTCATGTAGGAAAAGGTACATGATTTTTGTCATTAAATATTTGACTTAAGTACTTGCATTTATTAAGCACGAATGCAGGGTACCTCAAACTGCTCGACAGACAAAGATGTGGGAGTGGATTCTCTGATTTTGAGATGAAGTGCTGAAGCCGGCGTGGTAACAGTGGTGTTTTACCACAGCAAAAACGACGCAACAGGTGCACCTATTCAGCAACTCTAAATTAGCGCACGACACACACACACACACACACACACGCTGAGCTGGAGACCCTTCTGGACGCCGTGGAGGAGAGGCGGATGACCCTGTACCCCAGCCCGGGAGGAAGGCCACCAGGTGCCGGCATACACCGGCAGTGAATGATCCCCCGCCGCCCCCCGCCCCCCCCCCAACCAGGGCGGCCGCAGACTAGTCCACAGCCGCATTCTCGCCGGGTGGAACCATGAGACAACCGCGCCATCGGGAACTCGGCCAGCTGCACTCTTGAATCACGGCAGGGGCCTCATTCAATGGCCCCCCCGACTGGCGCCGCAGCAACCGCGCGCGCAATTGTCGCCAATTCTCCGGGGACCCAAAAATAGTGGCAGCGGTGTCGAACCCGATCTCGCGTTTGAGCCCATTCTCCGCCCCCGAGCGCAATTTCGGCACGGAGCAACCTGCCGCTGAATTTTTTTAACAACATCATTACACAGGCAATCAACATGCTGGTGCCAATTCCTGCCCCCCTCTCCCTCCACCCCCACACAACACCGTGGAAGTCTCTTCAATCATCCTGGAACCCAAACATGTGCAGATAGACTTCATTCTCCTGCATCCTCCACTAATCAATGGTCATTGTTGTGGATATTCCTGCCCTATCCTCCCCCTGAAGATGTCCCCTGCCCCACTTGCACCTCACCGCTCTCCATCCTGATGCTGTCCATACGGGCACATTCTGAGACACCCCCAGAGCTTTGAGCAAAGCACCCCCACTCAGTGGATTAAGTGTTCCCCATTTACAAGCCCCTCTGAACCATGCCAATACCAACTACAGCCCAGTACTAAGGCATACACCCCCAGGACCCTGAGAGAGAAGCACCGATCATGTCCTTCACAACATTGACCCCCAATGGGACTAAGTGACTATCTGACACGTGCCCTCCCAGTTCGTTCAAACAACAACTCCCTCCTCCAGTCATGTGTCAGTGTGTATCCTGCCTCCCTTTCATAAAATATAACCTCCATCCACGAGTCTGCATGAACTCCTTCCATGTCAAGCACTTCCCCTTCCTCCCCGCCCCCCCCCCCCCCCCCCCACACCCTTTGAAACTCACCTCGTTCCCTTGCAAAACTGGTGATGACCAGCCATTCATCCTCCTCCAAGCCCATTACCATCACAGACTGCTCTGCCCATTCCTCTCCACCCCTCCGCCCCACAGGCGTGATGTCACTTCCATTTCCTCCCGCCCATTCCCTTTATGACACTCAAACAAAGAACAAAGAAATGTACAGCACAGGAACAGGCCCTTCGGCCCTCCAAGCCCGCGCCGACCATACTGCCCGACTAAACTACAATCTTCTACACTTCCTGGGTCCGTATCCTTCTATTCCCATCCTATTCATATATTTGTCAAGATGCCCCTTAAATGTCCCTATCGTCCCTGCTTCCACTACCTCCTCCGGTAGCGAGTTCCAGGCACCCACTACCCTCTGCGTAAAAAACTTGCCTCGTACATCTACTCTAAACCTTGCCCCTCTCACCTTAAACCTATGCCCCCTAGTAATTGACCCCTCTACCCTGGGGAAAAGCCTCTGACTATCCACTCTGTCTATGCCCCTCATAATTTTGTAGACCTCTATCAGGTCGCCCCTCAACCTCCTTCGTTCCAGAGAGAACAAACCGAGTTTATTCAATCGCTCCTCATAGCTTATGCCCTCCATACCAGGCAACATTCTGGTAAATCTCTTCTGCACCCTCTCTAAAGCCTCCACATCCTTCTGGTAGTGTGGCGACCAGAATTGAACACTATACTCCAAGTGTGGCCTAACTAAGGTTCTATACAGCTGCAACATGACTTGCCAATTCTTATACTCAATGCCCCGTCCAATGAAGGCAAGCATGCCGTATGCCTTCTTGACTACCTTCTCCACCTGTGTTGCCCCTTTCAATGACCTGTGGACCTGTACTCCTAGATCTCTTTGACTTTCAATACTCTTGAGGGTTCTACCATTTACTGTATATTCCCTACCTGCATTAGCCCTTCCAAAATGCATTACCTCACATTTGTCCGGATTAAACTCCATCTGCCATCTCTCCGCCCAAGTCTCCAGACAATCTAAATCCTGCTGTATCCTCAGACAGTCCTCATCGCTATCCGCAATTCCACCAACCTTTGTGTCGTCTGCAAACTTACTAATCAGACCAGTTACATTTTCCTCCAAATCATTTATATATACTACAAACAGCAAAGGTCCCAGCACTGATCCCTGTGGAACACCACTGGTCACAGCCCTCCAATTAGAAAAGCATCCCTCCATTGCTACCCTCTGCCTTCTATGGCCTAGCCAGTTCTGAATCCACCTTGCCAGCTCACCCCTGATCCCGTGTGACTTCACCTTTTGTACTAGTCTACCATGAGGGACCTTGTCAAAGGCCTTACTGAAGTCCATGTAGACAACATCCACTGCCCTACCTGCATCAATCATCTTAGTGACCTCCTCGAAAAACTCTATCAAGTTAGTGAGACACGACCTCCCCTTCACAAAACCGTGCTGCCTCTCACTAATACGTCCATTTGCTTCCAAATGGGAGTAGATCCTGTCTCGAAGAATTCTCTCCAGTAATTTCCCTACCACTGAAGTAAGGCTCACCGGCCTGTAGTTCCCGGGATTATCCTTGCTACCCTTCTTAAACAGAGGAACAACATTGGCTATTCTCCAGTCCTCCGGGACATCCCCTGAAGACAGCGAGGATCCAAAGATTTCTGTCAAGGCCTCAGCAATTTCCTCTCCAGCCTCCTTCAGTATTCTGGGGTAGATCCCATCAGGCCCTGGGGACTTATCTACCTTAATATTTTTTAAGACACCCAACACCTCGTCTTTTTGGATCACAATGTGACCCAGGCTATCTACACCCCCTTCTCCAGACTCAACATCTACCAATTCCTTCTCTTTGGTGAATACTGATGCAAAGTATTCATTTAGTACCTCGCCCATTTCCTCTGGCTCCACACATAGATTCCCTTGCCTATCCTTCAGTGGGCCAACCCTTTCCCTGGCTACCCTCTTGCTTTTTATGTACGTGTAAAAAGCCTTGGGATTTTCCTTAACCCTATTTGCCAATGACTTTTCATGACCCCTTCTAGCCCTCCTGACTCCTTGCTTAAGTTCCTTCCTACTTTCCTTATATGCCACACAGGCTTCGTCTGTTCCCAGCCTTTTAGCCCTGACAAATGCCTCCTTTTTCTTTTTGACGAGGCCTACAATATCACTCGTCATCCAAGGTTCCCGAAAATTGCCGTATTTATCTTTCTTCCTCACAGGAACATGCCCGTCCTGTATTCCCTTCAACTGACACTTGAAAGCCTCCCACATGTCAGATGTTGATTTGCCCTCAAACATCCGCCCCCAATCTATGTTCTTCAGTTCCCACCTAATATTGTCATAATTAGCCTTCCCCCAATTTAGCACATTCATCCTCGGACCACTCTTATCCTTGTCCACCAGTACTTTAAAACTTACTGAATTGTGGTCACTGTTACCGAAATGCTCCCCTACTGAAACATCTACCACCTGGCCGGGCTCATTCCCCAATACCAGGTCCAGTACCGCCCCTTCCCTAGTTGGACTGTCTACATATTGTTTGAAGAAGCCCTCCTGGATGCTCCTTACAAACTCCGCCCCGTCTAAGCCCCTGGCACTAAGTGAGTCCCAGTCAATATTGGGGAAGTTGAAGTCTCCCATCACCACAACCCTGTTGTTTTTACTCTTTTCCAAAATCTGTCTACCTATCTGCTCCTCTATCTCCCGCTGGCTGTTGGGAGGCCTGTAGTATACCCCCAACATTGTGACTGCACCCTTCCTATTCCTGATCTCTACCCATATAGCCTCACTGCCCTCTGAGGTGTCCTCTCGCAGTATAGCTGTGATATTCTCCCGAACAAGTAGCGCAACTCCGCCTCCCCTTTTACATCCCCCTCTATCCCGCCTGAAACATCTAAATCCTGGAACGTTTAGCTGCCAATCCTGCCCTTCCCTCAACCAGGTCTCTGTAATGGCAATAACATCATAGTTCCAAGTAGTAATCCAAGCTCTAAGTTCATCTGCCTTACCCGTAATGCTCCTTGCATTAAAACATAGGCACTTCAGGCCACCAGACCCGCTGTGTTCAGCAACTTTTCCCCGTCTGCTCTGCCTCAGAGCCACACTGTCCCTATTCCCTAGTTCTCCCTCAATGCTCTCACCTTCTGACCTATTGCTCCCGTACCCACCCCCCTGCCATACTAGTTTAAACCCTCCCGTGTGACACTAGCAAACCTCGCGGCCAGGATATTTATGCCTCTCCGGTTTAGATGCAACCCGTCCATCTTATACAGGTCACACCTGCCCCGGAAGAGCTCCCAGTGGTCCAGAAAACGGAAACCCTCCCTCCTACACCAGCTGTTTAGCCACGTGTTTGTCTGCTCTATCTTCCTATTTCTAGCCTCACTGGCACGTGGCACAGGGAGTAATCCCGAGATTACAACCCTCGAGGTCCTGTCCTTTAAATTTCTGCCTAGCTCCCTGAACTCCTGCTGCAGGACCTCATGCCCCTTCCTGCCTATGTCGTTAGTACCAATATGTACAACGACCTCTGCCTGTTTGCCCTCCCCCTTCAGGATTCCCTCTACCCGTTCGGAGACATCCTGGACCCTGGCACCAGGGAGGCAACATACCATCCTGGAGTCTCTTTCACGTCCACAGAAGCGCCTATCTGTGCCCCTGACTATAGAGTCCCCTATTACTATTACTCTTCTGCGCTTTGACCCTCCCTTCTGAACATCAGAGCCAGCCGTGGTGCCACTGCTCTGGCTGCTGCTGTTTTCCCCTGATAGGCTATCCCCCCCGACAGTATCCAAAGGGGTATATCTGTTCGAGAGGGGGACAACCACAGGGGATTCCTGCACTGACTGCCTGCCCTTTCTGGTGGTCACCCATTTCTCTGCCTGCACCTTGGGTGTGACCACATTTACATAACTGCGATCTATGACGCTTTCCGCCACCTGCATGCTCCTAAGTGCATCCAATTGCTGCTCCAACCGAACCATGCGGTCTGTGAGGAGCTCCAGTTGGGTGCACTTTCTGCAGATGAAGCCACCCGGGACGCTGGAAGCCTCCCGGACCTGCCACATCTCACAGTCAGAGCACAGCACCCCTCTAACTGACATTGCGTCAATTAATTAAAATTAAAATTTGTCTCTTTTTTTTTTTTAAATTGCAAAGTTACTGTCAACTATCTGTTTCCTAGCACTAGATTTCTAATAGAAATGCGATAGCTAACTATAATACTCTCCGATCTCTGGCTTAGATAATAACTTAATTATAATTTAGAGGATATGTTTAATTAGTTCCCAAATACTCAAATATTTTTTAAATTTAGGTTAGAATCCCAACCAGCCACTCAGGTCACAGCTTTTCTGTGATGTCGCTTCAATTTCCCCCCGACACACACAATTTGAAAAAAGGTATAAAAGTAAAAATCACTTACTTGCCCTCTGAGTGTCTGAGATGTTCTCAGGTTCTCTCGCTGACAGAGACTGCTCCTCCACCTCCGATCCTTGACCTGCACAATGCTAATAATATAATAATATAATATGGCACTTACCTTACACCAATGGGTCTTATTATTAGGTTAGAGGAGGAGGGCGGGTGGGAGACACTACACGTGTAGTGTCTCGGGTTTCCTCTCCACCAGAATTTATCCTCCCAAATCAGGACTCTGCCAATTCCCCCAGTCTGGTCTCTGCTCAGATAGTGCAGCCCTGCCTGTGCAGCCCTGCCTGTGCCACATTCCAGTCTCTGGTGAGTATTCACAGCCCTGCCAGCCCACCCCATCATTGCCCCAAGCGCACAGCTTTGCCAGCAGTCAGGAGTCCGAGCAGTGACAAGACATGGCAGCAGCACCATCGCAGGTATGGTCTCAATGTTGGATGCACTTAGTCACAAGTGAAGGTGGGCAGGCTCATGCCACTAATCAGACCAGTTTAATGCTTGCTTCATCCGTAGCAGAATGCGATTCTGGTAGAGTTGTGATTTGAATGAGTATTCATGACATGTTAATAGGGTTCCCAGCATGGAGCACCAGGACAGGTCTCCATGGAAGTACAAGTTGAAAAGTTTCAAATTATTTTCCCTGCCAGCGGATACGCGACTTTTGGCCCCACGCAATTTTGCTTTTGCACCTGCTATAATAACCACCACAGGAGGGAGCAGAAAATTCCGCCCAACATTTCAGGTTGAGATGACGTTTGATCAGTTCTGATGAAAGGTCATCAAGAGAGTTAACATTTCACCATCTCCACAAGTGCTGCCCGACCTGCTGGGCATTTCCAGCATCCACAGTATTCGGCTTTTGTACAAGTGGAGACGTTCTTCTTGGGAGTCCCTCAACAAACATCACAAGAGCACATGATGATCTGGTCATTTGAGACTTTGGGGCTTGTAAATTTCCTGATGACTTGGCAGGTGCACAAGGAAGAAGAAAGTAGTGCAATGTAGCAACTTTCCCAGGTGTGTGGCGAGGTAATAATTCTTAGAATCATTGGAATTCTGGGAGAGGATGGGATTGGGGCAAAGCTGGTCTGAAACCGGGCAATGAACAGACCCAGAGTCCGTCTCCGACAACTGCTGATATATTACACCATTGCTTTATGCATTCCGTTAAACATTAGCCACATAATCAAACATCAGGGCCGGGATTCTCCGCTATCCGGCGGGGTGGGCCGTACCAGCGCCGAGGAGTGGCATGAACCACTCTGGTGTCGGGCTGCCCGGAAGGTGCGGAATCCTCCGCACCTTCAGGGGCTAGGATGGCGCCGGCAAAAATGGCGCCGCGCCAACCGGCACTGAAGGGCGTCTGCCGGCCAGCGCGAGTTGGTGCATGCACGGAGCACCAGTGTGCTCTGGCGTGATCCCAGCGCATGCGCAGGGGGTTTCTTCTACGCGCCGGCCATGCCGGACTGTTACAGCGGCCGGCACGTAGGGAAAGAGTGCCCCCATGGCACAGGCCCGCCCGCAGATCGATGGGCCCCGATCGCGGGCCAGGCCACCGTGGGGGGGGGGGGGCCCTGAGGCCAGACCCCCCCCCCTTCCAGGCTGACCGCAGAGCTAGGTCCCGCTGGTAAGGACCTCATTTGATTTACGCTGGTGGGACTGGCCGAAAACAGGCCGCCACTCGGCCCATCGCGGAGTGGAGAATTCCCGTGGGGCCACTGCCAACAGCCCCTGACCGGCGCAACGCGATTCCCACCCCCACTGAAATACCGCCGCAGGAGAATCCCGCCCCAGGATTTACAGCACAGGCCAACTCAAACAGTCTAAACAAAGTCCCACCCCTTGCCAATTTAGGGTATCCTACAGTCCCTACTTTCAAATATACACAACTCTTAAAATGATGTTACCATCTATTCTTTAATAACCTTGCGCTAAAGCATCAACAACAATATACAAAATGCATGCAGCAACTCACCAAGGTACCTTTGACAGCACCATCCAAACCTGTGGCCTCTACCATCTAGAAGGCCAAAAGGCATGGGAACACCATCAACTGCAAGCTCCCCTCCAAGCCACTCAGCATCAGACTTGGAAATAGATCACCATTCCTTCATGTCACTGGCTTAAAATACTGGGTCTCCCTCCCGAACAGCACTGTGTGTACACCTACACCAAAGAGACTGCAGAGGTTCAGGATGGCAGCTCACCACCAGCATCTCAAGGACAATTAGGAATGGGCAATGAATATTGACCTTACCAGTGACATTCAAGAGATTAAATGATTTTCAGTAGGCATTTCATCAAGTGCCACAAAAGGTATTGCAGAAAATAAAATCTCACGGTATAAGGGGCAACATATTAGCATGGATAGAGGATTGGCTGGCAAGGAAGCAGAGTTGGCATAAATGGGCCTTTTTCAGGTTGACAATGTGCAATAAATGAGGTGCTGGGACCTCAACTGTTCACACTTAATGTAAATGACTAAGATGAAAGAATGGTTGCCAAGTTTGCTGATGACACAAAAGATAGGTAGGAAAGTGAATTGTGACGACGCCAAGCAGGCTACAAAAGGATGGACTCTGGAATGGTTCCGACAGATTGGAGGGTAGCTAATATAACCCTGCTACTCAAAAAGGGTGGAAAGAAAACAGGGAACTGTAGACCAGTGAGCCTAATGCACGGTATGGTACGGTAGCACACTGTGGCTTCACAGCGCCAGAGTCCGAGGTTCGATTCCCTGCTGGGTCACTGCCTGTGCGGAGTCTGCACGTTGTCCCCGTGTCTGCGTGGGTTTCCTCCCACAGTCCAAAGCCGTGTAGGTCAGGTGGATTGGCCATGCTAAATTGCCCTTAGTGGCCAAGAAGCTTAGGAGGGGTTATTGGGATAGGGTGCAAGTGAGGGCTTAAGTGGGTCGGCGCAGACTTGATGGGCCGAATGGCATCCTTCTGCACTGTATGTTCTATGTATCTATGTAATGCCGGTAGTAGGGAAGTTGCTAGAGTCCTTTATCAAGCATTTCATAGTGCAGCATTTGGAAAGCAGCGGTAGAATCAGACAAAATCAGCATGTATTGAAAGAGAAATTATGCTCAACACATCTATTGGAATTCTTTGAAGTTGTAACTAGTAGAATTGATGAGAACTGGCGGATGTGTTTGTTTAGACTTTCAGAAGGATTTTGACAAGGTCTCACATAGCAGATTACTATGTAGAGCTAAAGCATGGGATTGCAGGAAGTGTCTGGAGATGGCTAGAAAGCTGGTTTGCAGACAGGAAGCAAAAGTTGGGAAAAAAAAGGGTATTTTTTCCAAATTGACAGCCAGTGGCTAGTGGGGTTCCGCAGGGATCGTGCTAGGACCCCAACTGTTCACATTATATATTAATGATTTGGATGAGGGAACTAAACTGTATCGGCTTCAAATTTGCAGATAATACAAAGTTGTATGAGAGTGTGGGCAGTGAGGAGGATGCAGAGATGCTTCTGCGAGTTTTGGACAGGCTGACTGAGTAGGCATATGCAGTACAATGTGGATAAATGCAAGGTTATTCATTTTGGTCGCAAAATTAGGAAGACAGGTTATTATTTGAAGGTTATTATTTGAATGCGTGTAAATTGCATACTCAGCCTGACCTTTGTATCCTCGTGCATCAGTCGCTGAAAGCAAGTGCGCAGGAACAGCAGGCAGTAAAGGAGGAAAATGGTATGTTGGCCTTCATAGCGAGAGAATAAGAATACCACAAAATGTAGTTGAGGCCAAAATGTTGTGCAAGGTCAAGAAGGAATTAGATATAACTGTTGGGGCTAAAGGGATCAAGGGACATTGTGAAAGGGAAGAAAATCAGGGTATGATTTGATGATCAGCCATGTTTTTAATGAATGGCAGAGCAGGTCCGAAGGGCTTTTGCTTCCAGTTTCCATGTATGTTTCTATGTATTTAGATAGGTTGAGTAGGCAAGGATCTAGCAAATGGAGGACACGGTGGGAAAATGTGAAACTGTCCATTTTGGCAGGAAGAATAAAAAAAGCTTATTATCTAAATGTTAAGAGATTGCAGAGCGCTGGGGTGTCCTAGTGCATGAACCACACAAGGCTAGTATGCAGGTACAAAAAGTGATTAAAAGATCATTTATCACAAGAGGGATAGATTGTTGGCAAGCAAGGAGTTATAGGTTATCGGGGGTAGGCAGGTTACAGATTGGAGGTCACCATCAGATCAACCACGACCTAATTAAGTGGTGGAGCACATTCAAGGGGCTGCTTCTGCTCATTCTAATATTGACCCGGCACTCTTAAAGTCTTCCCTATTCCATTTCAACAAATAACAAAGAAATAAGAGTAGGCCATTTAGCCACAGATCTTAGCAGCAGAAGTAGGTCATCAGATCTGCCCTGCCAATCAATGAGATCTGATAATCCTCAACGCCACTTTCCCACCTTACCTCATTACCCTAGATACCCTTACAGATTAAAAATGTCTATCTCGAACTTCCGGGTGCGGTGATGACCAGCTAAGTCGCACGGTTCGGCAGCTCCCGGTGGAAAGGACTTTTGGGCTCTTGATAGGAGCCCCAACGGCAATTTTAACGGCTAAAAGTACTGTGCGGTAAACCAGAAGGGAATCCCCCCTGGACACGGATGGAAAAAGGAGGGGAAAGTGGCCGGATTGCGGTGGATCCTCTAGAGCAGCGGCAAGGAAGGCAAGCACAAAGCAAGATGGCGTCGGAAGGAGGCAGTTTAATATGGGGCCTTGACCAACAAGAGTTCCTGCGGCGTTGCATGGAAGAACTTAAAAAGGAGATGAAGAAGGAGCGGTTGGCCCCGATATTACAGGCGATTGAAGGGCTAAAGGAGGAGCAAAAGACCCAGGAGCAGGAGCTTCGGGTCGTGAAGGCAAAGGCTGCTGAGAATGAGGACGACATACAGGGCCTGGTGGTGAAGACAGAGATGCACGAGGCACAACACAAAAGGTGTGCGGAAAGGCTGGAGGTGCTGGAGAATAATGCGAGGAGGAAGAATTTAAGGATTCTTGGTCTTCCCGAAGGTGCAGAAGGGGCGGACGTCGGGGCATATGTGAGCACGATGCTGCACTCGTTAATGGGATCGGAGGCCCCGACGGGCCCGTTGGAGGTGGAGGGAGCCTATCGAGTTACGGCGCGAAGACCGAGGGCTGGAGAAATTCCTCGAGCCATAGTGGTGAGATTTCTCCGATACAAGGACAGAGAGATGGTCCTCAGATGGGCAAAGAAAACTCGGAGCAGTAGTTGGGAGAACGCGGTGATCCGCGTATATCAAGATTGGAGTGCGGAGGTGGCGAGAAGGAGGGCAAGCTTTAATCTTTTGGGACAAAGTGGTGGGGCGAATATGTGGGGTGAAGAGGGGGGTAAAGGGGGAAGAGATGATTTCCCAAGTTGTTAATCCTGCGACCGTGTAACTTTTCTCTCTTCCCCATGCCGTGGGGGGGGGGGGGGGGGGGGGAGGGAGGATGAGGAGCTGGGGGCGCCGGCCATTGGGGGCGGGGCCAAATGGGAAGCGCGGGCTTTGTTCCCGTGCTACGGTAATCATGGTGGGAACAGGGAAGCAGGAAGGAGGGGGCCTCGCACAGTGGGAGCCGAGGTCACGGGGGGAAGCCGAGGTCGGCCAGAGTTTGCTGACTTCTGGGAGCAACATGGGGGGTGCAATTACGCTAGTGAGGGATCTAGCGGGGGGGGGGGCGTTAACTGGGTTGCTGCTGCTGGGGAGAAGGGGGAGTTGGTATGGGGTGGGGTGGTCGGGGCAGGAGGGCGCCGTTGGGGGGGAGATACGGCTACGTGGGAACCGGGTGAGGAGCTGGATTGAAAAAGGAGATGGCTAGTCAACAAGGGGGGGGGGGGGGGGGGGGGGGGGGGTAAAGAGCCCCCCAACCCGGCTGATCACGTGGAATGTGAGAGGGCTGAACGGGCCGATAAAGAGGGCACGGGTACTCGCACACCTAAAGAAACTTAAGGCAGATGTGGTTATGCTGCAGGAGACGCATCTGAAACTGATAGACCAGGTCAGACTACGCAAAGGATGGGTGGGGCAGGTGTTTCATTCGGGGCTAGATGCAAAAAACAGGGGGGTGGCTATACTAGTGGGGAAGCGGGTAATGTTTGAGGCAAAGACCATAGTGGCGGATAGTGGGGGCAGATACGTGATGGTGAGTGGCAGATTGCAAGGGGAGGCGGTGGTCTTAGTGAACGTATATGCCCCGAACTGGGATGATGCCAACTTTATGAGGCGTATGTTAGGACGTATCCCGGACCTAGGAGGTGGGGAAGTTGGTAATGGGTGGAGATTTTAACACTGTGCTGGAACCAGGGCTGGACAGATCGAGGTCCAGGACAGGAAGGAGGCCGGCTGCAGCTAGGGTGCTTAAGGACTTTATGGAGCAGATGGGAGGAGTAGACCCCTGGAGATTTAGTAGACCTAAGAGTAAGGAGTTTTCGTTTTTCTCCTATGTCCACAAAGTTTATTCACGGATAGACTTTTTTGTTTTGGGAAGGGCACTGATCCCGAAGGTGACGGGGACGGAGTACACGGCTATAGCTATTTCGGATCACGCTCCACATTGGGTGGACCTGGACCTGGAGATAGGGGAGGAAAAAGAACAGCGTCCACCCTGGAGAATGGACATGGGATTATTGGCAGATGAGGGTGTGTGTTTAAGGGTGAGGGGGTGTATTGAAAGGTACTTGGAACTCAATGATAATGGGGAGGTCCAGGTGGGAGTTGTCTGGGAGGCACTGAAGGCAGTGGTTAGAGGGGAGCTGATATCTATTAGGGCACATAAAGGAAAGCAGGAGGGTAGGGAAAGGGAGCGGTTGTTGAAAGAACTTCTGAGGGTGGACAGACAATATGCGGAGGCACCGGAGGAGGGACTGTACAGGGAAAGGCAAAGGCTACATGTAGAATTTGACTTGTTGACTACGGGTAATGCAGAGGCACAATGGAGGAAGGCACAGGGTGTACAGTACGAATATGGGGAGAAGGCGAGCAGGTTGCTGGCCCACCAACTGAGGAAAAGGGGAGCAGCGAGGGAGATAGGGGGGTTGAGAGATGAGGAGGGAGAGATGGAGCGGGGAGCGGAGAGAGTGAATGGAGTGTTCAAGGCATTTTATGAAAGATTATATGAAGCTCAGCCCCCAGATGGGAAGGAGAGAATGATGTGCTTTCTGGATCAGCTGGAATTCCCCAAGGTGGAGGAGCAGGAGAGGGCGGGACTGGGAGCACAGATTGAGACGGAGGAAGTAGTGAAAGGGATTGGGAGCATGCAGGCGGGGAAGGCCCCGGGACCAGACGGATTCCCAGTTGAATTCTATAGGAAATATATGGACTTGCTGGCCCCGCTACTGATGAGAACCTTTAATGAGGTGAGGGAAAGGGGGCAGCTGCCCCCGACTATGTCTGAGGCAACGATATTGCTCCTCCTAAAGAAGGAAAAGGACCCGCTGCAATGCGGGTCCTATAGACCTATTTCCCTCCTAAATGTAGACGCTAAGATTCTGGCCAAGGTAGTGGCAACGAGGATAGAGGATTGTGTCCCAGGGGTGGTTCATGAGGACCAAACTGGGTTTGTGAAGGGGAGACAGCTGAATACAAATATACGGAGGCTGCTAGGGGTAATGATGATGCCCCCACCAAGCGGAGATAGTGGTGGCGATGGATGCCAAGAAAGCATTTGATAGAGTGGAGTGGGATTATTTGTGGGAGGTGCTGAGGAGATTTGGCTTTGGAGATGGGTATATCAGATGGGTACAGTTGCTGTATATGGCCCCGATGGCGAGCGTGGTCACGAATGGACGGGGGTCTGATTATTTTCGGCTCCATAGAGGGACGAGGCAGGGATGTCCTCTGTCCCCGTTACTGTTTGCACTGGCGATTGAGCCCCTGGCCATAGCATTGAGGGGTTCCAGGAAGTGGAGGGGAGTACTCAGGGGAGGAGAAGAACACCGGGTATCTCTGTATGCGGATGATTTGTTGCTATATGTGGCGGACCCGGCGGAGGGGATGCCAGAGATAATGCGGATACTTGGGGAGTTTGGGGATTTTTCAGGGTATAAATTGAACATGGGGAAAAGTGAGTTGTTTGTGGTGCATCCAGGGGAGCAGAGCAGAGAAATAGAGGATTTACCGTTGAGGAAGGTAACAAGGGACTTTCGGTACTTGGGGATCCAGATAGCCAAGAATTGGGGTACATTACATAGGCTTAATTTAACGCGGTTGGTGGAACAGATGGAGGAGGATTTTAAGAGATGGGACATGGTGTCCCTGTCACTGGCAGGTAGGGTGCAGGCGGTTAAAATGGTGGTCCTCCCAAGATTCCTTTTTGTGTTTCAGTGCCTCCCGGTGGTGGTCACGAAGGCTTTTTTCAAAAGAATCGAGAAGAGTATTATGAGTTTTGTGTGGGCCGGGAAGACCCCGAGAGTGAGAAGGGGATTTTTGCAGCGCAGTAGGGATAGGGGGGGGGGCTGGCACTACCGAGCCTAAGTGAGTACTACTGGGCCGCCAATATTTCAATGGTGTGTAAGTGGATGGGAGAGGAGGAGGGAGCGGCGTGGAAGAGATTGGAGAGGGCGTCCTGCAGGGGGACTAGCCTACAAGCTATGGTGACGGCACCGTTGCAGTTCTCACCGAAGAAATACACCACAAGCCCGGTGGTGGTGGCTACATTGAAAATTTGGGGGCAGTGGAGACGGCATAGGGGAAGGACGGGAGCCTCGGTGCGGTCCCCGATAAGAAATAACCATAGGTTTGTTCCGGGGAGAATGGATGGGGGATTTGGAGCATGGCAAAGAGCAGGGGTAGCACAATTGACAGATCTGTTCGTAGATGGGACGTTTGCGAGTCTGGGAGCGCTGACGGAAAAATATGGGTTGCCCCAAGGGAATGCATTTCGGTATATGCAACTGAGGGCTTTTGCGAGGCAACAGGTGAGGGAATTCCCGCAGCTCCCGACGCAGGAGGTGCAAGATAGAGTGATCTCAGAGACATGGGTGGGGGATGGTAAGGTGTCGGACATATATAGGGAAATGAGGGACGAGGGGGAGATCATGGTAGATGAGCTGAAAGGGAAATGGGAAGAGGAGCTGGGGGAGGAGATTGAGGAGGGGCTGTGGGCTGATGCCCTACGTAGGGTAAACTCATCGTCCTCGTGTGCCAGGCTAAGCCTGATACAATTTAAGGTGTTACACAGGGCGCATATGACTGGAGCACGGCTCAGTAAATTTTTTGGGATAGAGGATAGGTGTGCGAGATGCTCGAGAAGCCCAGCAAATCACACCCACATGTTCTGGTCATGCCCGGCACTACAGGGGTTTTGGGTGGGGGTGGCAAAGGTGCTTTCGAATGTGGTGGGGGTCCAGGTCGAACCAAGCTGGGGGTTGGCTATATTTGGGGTTGCAGAGGAGCCAGGAGTGCAGGAGGCGAGAGAGGCTGATGTTTTGGCCTTTGCGTCCCTAGTAGCCCGGCGCAGGATATTGTTAATGTGGAAGGAAGCCAAACCCCCGGGTGTGGAGACCTGGTTAAATGACATGGCAGGGTTTGTAAAGTTAGAACGGATTAAGTTCGTACTAAGGGGTTCGGCTCAAGGGTTCACCAGGCGGTGGCAACCGTTCGTCGACAACCTCACAGAAAGATAGAGGGAATGGAAAAGAAGACGACAACAGCAGCAACCCATGGGGGGGGGGGGGGGAGGAATCGGACGGACTCTCAGGGATGTTATTGTATATGTATAGGCACTTGTTTTAGGTAATGTACATTGGACTGTTAGATTGTATCTTTGGAGAGTATTTATTTTTGACAAGGCAGTTGCCATTTAGTTTGGTTTTTGTTTCTGTTCATATATTATTTATTTATTTGTTTAAAACTGCCCACTGTTATTTATATTGCTTTATTGTTGTTTAAAAGAAACACTACGTACTGTTATGTTTGGCCAAAAAATCTTGAATAAAATATATTTTTAAAAAAATGTCTATCTCAGCCTTGAACATACTTAACGACCCAGCCTCAACAGCCCTCTACCCTCTTGAGAAGAAATTCCTCCTCTTCTCAGTCTTAATATGGGTAACCACTTCTCTGATATTATGCTCCCTGATCCTAGACTCGCCCACAAGGGTCCCAGGTTCAATTCCCGGCTTGGGTCACTGTCGGTGCGGAGTCTGCATGTTCTCGTCGTGTCTGCGTGGGTTTCCTCTAGGTGCTCCGGTTTCCTCCCACAGTCCAAAGATGTGCAGGTTAGGTGGATTGGCAAAGCTAAATTGCCCTGAATGTCCAAAAAGGTTGGGTTGGATTACTGGGATAGGGTGGAGGGTGCTCTTTCCAAGGGCCGGTGCACTCGGTGGGCTGAATGGCCTCCTTCTGCGCTATAATTTTTAGAAAAAATTCCATTTGCCTACCCTATTATCCTGACCTCACATTCTAGCCTTTTTGGGTGATTTATGCACAAGAATCCCCAAATTCCTCTTAGCTGCCTGATTTCTGCAGTCTTTCTCCATTGAAATATTCAGCTCCTTTATTCTTCCTACCAAAGTGCATGACTTCACATTTTATTCCATCTGCCAAGTTTTTTGCCTGGTTTCACTTAACCAGTCTGTATCCCTCTGTAGACTAGGTCATCCTCACCGCTTGGCTGCTTATCTATTTTTGTATCAAACTTGGCAATAGTACATTTACTAACTTGGCAATAGTACATTTACTCCCCTTGTCCAAACCATTAACATATACTGGAACTAATTGTGGCTGCAGCACGGATTTCTGAGGCACTCCACTAGCTACAGGTTGCCTTTCTATTAATGCTCCTCTTAATCCCAACTCCTGCCCACTCCCTGTATCCTTCCATTCCCTACGAAATCAAAAATCCGTATCTCAGCCTCGAATATAAAATCGACGATGGAAGTACCCACAACCTGCTGGTTTCAAGAATTCCAAAGACTCGCAACCGTTTAGAGTGAAGTAATTTTGCGTCATTTCAACTCTAAATGATGGACCCCTGACCTGGAGGTTGCGACCTCTAGATTCCCCAGCCAGGGGAAACCACCTCAGTATCTATTCCTTCTAGTCCCTTTAATAAAGAATACGAAGGGAAAACAATGTTCATTGCATCTACACTACTGTCCCAAATCAATATTAACCCCCCCCCCCCAATACACAGAGAGGTATAATCAGAGGCAGGTATGAAAGAAAAACACAAAGGAGACACGAATTCAAAATATTCTTGAATCTTTGAAAATGACAGCAACCATTAACTTTCCAGTGACCGTCTTTCTTTGGGCATCAGCTGATTTTCCAGATACAAAATAAATCACCAGCTCTTCCTACGTTCACGAGATGACTGATGGATTGTTCTCAGAGGATGGCAGACTCAATCTTTTCCCCACAGAGCTCGTTACAAATGACTACAAGGAGCTGGAGCTACAAGCACAGATATACAACCTGCAGCTGCTTAGCATAAACACAGTCAGCAATGCCCAGGAAAATGATCATACACGTCAACTTGCAAAATCCAGACGGGAGATATCCATCATCTTCCAAATCTAGGAGTCAGGCTGATGATTGTGAGCAGAGTTCTGGGGAGCAGGGTTTGTGGCTTAAATTTTTTTAAAAAGCTGATCCTTGACCCTCAATTGTAATATTTGCAGAGTGCAGCTACAACCAGGGTTCCGCTCAATTAGCCAAACCGGCGATTCGTCTACTGATTTCAAAGCCCAAGAAATCCTCATGCTGCTGGCAGTGTGAAGACTCTTTGCAGTGTGCTGCACATTTTATAACCCCGTCATTCAGAGAGGTTGCTAATAAAAGGAACAGACCAACAACAACAAAATAAGCAACGTACTGCGGCTACTGAAACAAGAACAGAGGAAGCTGGAAATATTCAGGAGTTCTGGCAGTATCCATCGGGAGAAAAACATGTTTTGAGTCTTAGACACTTTGTCGGAACTGAAAGGAGGGGAGACAAGTTAGGCGAAAAGAAACTGCAAAAAAAGGTAGCAACTTTAAGAACACATGACAGATAGCCTGGTGGTGCGAGAGGGGGAGGTGGTGTTTTGCATTGAGGCCATACATGTATGGAATATTTTAAAAAAAGAAATATTTTTTTTAATGTTTATATTTAAAACAGACGAGAGAGAGAGAGAGAGAGAGAGAGAGAGAGAGAGAGAGAGAACCAGACCAATGGTCACATATCCCATCTATGTAAGAAAATCTGTTAAAAGGTACCTTTCTGTTTAAATTAAATTAGAATAATGGAAGAATTTTCCATGAAAAAAGATTGAAAGAGGTTCCACAAGTCACAAACAATCTATGCTATGGAGTCTGATGCATTCACTTAGCTACGGTGGAAAGGATCTGCCAAAATATTACTTTATTAAATCACAAAAGGATATCTCTGTGCATTTGACCTGTGGCCAGCATAGATGGGAGGACATTGAAGCACAGAAAGCACTGGAAGAATCGAAGGAAGCATGAACATATTAGAACTAGGCCATTGGGGACATGGGGCATGATCTTCTCAAAAGGGAACAAAGTTCTCGAGTGAGCGCCTTTAGCCGCGTGTTTCCCAGCACACTCAAGTGTCGAGAAACACCTGGCAAATCGCTTTGAACAAAGGGGCCTAAACGGGGAACATTGGAACTCCGGGACGCCATTTTAAAATGGCATCCCAATCTCCAAACCCCCCCCAAAAAATCCCCGACCTCCTCCCAGTCCAACGCAACACAAGAGGGTCCCTCAGCCCCCCACGAATCCCCAACACCCACAGCGGACAACTCCGGCTGGGTCGCGTGCATGCAAATGCCCCCTTTGCAGTGCCAGTCTGGCATCACCAGGGTGCCCATAACACCACCCTGCCAAAGGGCATGCAGCTGTGGGCAGCTCCCCACGGCAGCCTATAAGTGCCGTTCTGTCTGGTCCCCGTTTGTGGGAACCAGTACTAAACAGCGTTTGCCTTGTGGTGATGTATTTACAGTGATGCACATGTAAGCTAGACAGACACTAGCGGGAGCACCAGAAACATCACACACACACACTCAACCAATAGATAAGTTAGATGGGAGGCGACCAATGGACATTCACGATACACAAGGAGGTGACACGACCACAGGGGGGCATTACACCAACACATGATCAGCCCCCTTCAGCCAGTGGAGACAGTCAGTGAGGAGAGGCACAGGGTTGATTCATTATCACACCTACCACGTGGTAGACAGCAACTGGTTAGTCAGTTTGGGTAGCTACAATAGGATTAGCAGTAGTGTCGACCTCCAAGTGTACATAGTGTAAATAAATGAGTTGAAGTTATTTACATGTCTCGACCTTCTTTGACAAATGCAACACAAGGAAGCCGCTTATGTTACAAAGGAAACATAACAAAACACGCCTGAGCTCCCCAAGGCAAAGACATTGAATCCCAAAGCCTCAGGTATCTTGGGAATCTGCACATTAGAATAAGGCTAGCTGTCTCGCTCTAATCTGCAGATATGCAGAAAAGTAGGAATCCCAAGATGGCTTATATGCCGACGGGAATTCCCCAATCGATGGTCCCCATCCCCTGCCAGTGAATTAACTGGAATGCAAAGATCGGGATCCCTATTAGATATTAGCTGCCATCCCCCACCTCCACCCCTTAAATTGTCCATTCACATCAACTTGGATCATGACAATTCCCCACGACGTGCACCTGGTGATAAGAACCTGCCGGAAACCCACAGGCGAGTCCAGTCCCCAGGGGGAGAGGGAGGGACAGGCCTGGAAGTTGGGGGCACAGAGCTCACAGCAAGCCACTCAGACATCCACCATGTGCTGAGTGCCACTCCAAGATAGTATTAGGAATAGGTCCACAGATTCAAGGGTTATGATCGAACCTCAGTAACCAGTTTACCACTGTAAAAATATGTTAGTAATAAAACCGAGTTGTACCATTCGCAACCGTGTTGGTTCGTCTGTGTAGCAGAGTACCCAACACATCAGTCTGGCCTTTACGTGACCCCAGACCCACAGCAATGCGGTGACTCTTGACTGCCCGAAATGGCTGATATATTTCCCAGTTTAAGGGCAATTAGGGCTGGACAACAAATACTGGCCCAAGAAAGGATTTTTTTAAAAACCGTAGAACAACTCAAGCGGATAAATTAACCGCTCCTGTTCCTAATCAAGTTGTCCAGCACTCCACATTACTCTAAACTAACAAATTTACAATTGATAGACAATAAATATTAGCCACTGGTGTACCTCATGATTTGACAAAAATCAATTTCAGATTACATCTCCGAATTGCAGTGTTCCATCACTAAGGGTGCGATTCACCAGCCGCACTGCAACATTGGCGTGGGGTAACATTGCCAAAGGGGGGGGGGGGGGAAAGAGAGGGGGAGAGGACCCATAAGCTCACTTAGCTATCAGGCCACTCTTTCAAAATGGCGGCTCGATCAGTTCAGCTTCCCAGTGCTAAAAAAAAATTAAAAGTGTGGGCTAAACCAGGGAGAAACTCCCCAGGGACAAAAAAGTTACTAAGTGTCATTGAACAGCGGTGAAGAACTTGCCGGCAGAGCAGAGGGGAAACAAACTGAAAAAACACCGCAAAGTAACTTCAAATTTTTTGGGAGAATTGTGCCCTTAATCTGCAGCACTCAAAGTTACGCCCAAACGATCGGGGTCAGGCGAGGTTACCTGGGATCCACCTGGGAGACGACGAAAGCAAACTGATTGTTAAGGCAATAACTAAACCATTAAAAAAATATATAAAAGCAAAGTCAGCCCTACCTCTTTTTCAATGTTCAATCCTTCAGCTCTCAAGTTTCTCTCAAACACCTCGCGTTTTTCTGCTTGGATGTTAGATTTTCTGTAAACAAGGATGTAATCAATCCGACACTTCCCATCTCTGAAGAACAGTCCATTTCCTTTATTTCTATCTGCAGCTTCCTACAGAGGAAAAAGCAAGTGTCCACATGAGGCACGATCAATTTGGCTGGAGACGAAGTTGAATTCAAACGGAGGCTTTATTAGTATCCGAAGTGTGGCCTCCTACAGCAGCTGACGAAATGGCTGCGAGCTGAAGGCCACGCATATTTATAACCCGGCTCCTGGGCAGAGCTAGCATGCAGGGGCCCAGGTGAACCTGTAGTGCAGGTTCTACCGTACAACCCTTAATATAGGAACACAGTGGTTTACCACATTCACCCCGTTAAAATAGAGTCCGGCGGGGGTGGTGGACTGCTATATACAATTCACAATCTTTAATATTTACAGAACAGTGAAAAACAATGTCTCTGGTCATCCGGTGGGCCGGTCAGAGGTTCAGCTGGTCCGGCGCCTTGATCGTCCTCTGGGATCGACGAAGTGGAGCCGGCGATGTTGGTGCTGTCGTGGTCGAAGTTGACTCCGGGAGCATGCCAAAATCCTCTTCATCAATGGGGGTGGGCAGGGGAGGACGGACGGTCCGGGGGGGGGGGGGGGGGGGGGGGGAGATGATGGGGGCGCCGGGGGTGGTGTGGGGGCGGAACCTGCTGGTTCCAGGTCCGAGGGAGATGGTATCCTGGCGGCCGTCGGGGAACGCCACGTAGGCGTACTGTGGCTTTGCGTGGAGCAGGTGCACCCTTTCCACCAACGGGTCCGCCTTGTGGAGCCGCACATGTTTACGGAGAAGCACGGTTCCCGGAGCTGTGAGCCAAGTTGGGAGTGATACCCCGGATGTGGACTTCCTGGGGATGGCAAAAAGGCATTCATGCTGCGTACGGTTAGTAGCAGTGCAGAATAATGAGCGAATGGAATGTAGTGCATCAGGGAGGACCTCTTGTCAGCGGGAGGCCGGGAGATTTCTGGACCGTAGGGCCAGCTGGACGGCCCTCCATACCGTCCCAATCTCACTTTCTACCTGTCCTTTTCCCCGGGGGTTGTAGCTTGTCATTCTGCTGGAGGCAATACCCCTGCTGAACAGGAACTGGCATAGCTCATCACTCATGAATGAGGATCTCCTGTCACTGTGGATGTAGGCGGGAAGCCGAACAGAGTGAAGATAGAATTAAGGGCTTTAATGACGGTGGCAGACATCATGTCGAGGCATGGAATGGCGAAGGGAAAACGGGAGTATTCATTGATCACACTGAGGAAATACTTGCGGCGGTCAGAGGGGAGTGGACCTTTTAAATCCACGCTGAGGTGTTCAAAGGGGCGGGAGGCCTTCACCAGGTGCACGCGGTCCGGCCGGTAGAAGTGCGGCTTGCACTCCGCACAGACCTGGCAGTCCTTGGTGATCGTCCTTACTTCCCCGACAGAGTAGGGCAAATTTTGTGCCTTATTGAAGTGGTACAACCAAGTGACCCCTGGGTGACAAAGGCTATCGTGCAGGGTCTGGAGTCGGCCTACCTGTGCGCTGGCACATGTACCTCTGGATAGGACGTCTGGGGGCTCGTTGAGTTTGTCAGGGCAATACTTAATCTCGTAGTTATAGGTGGAGAGCTCGATTCTCCACCGCAAGATTGTCATTTTTGATTTTGCCCCGCTACATGTTGTTGAACATGAAGGCTACTGACCGTTGGTCAGTGAGGAGAGTGAATCTCCTGCCGGCCAGGTAATGCCTCCAATGTAGCACAGCCTCAACGATAGCCTGGGCCTCCATTTCGACGGGCCTCCATTTCGACAGATGAGTGCTGAATTTCAGAGGCATGGAGGGTGCGGGAAAAGAATGCCATGGGCCTGCCTGCCTGGTTGAGGGTGGCGGCAAGGGCGACGTCCGATGCGTCGCTTTCTAGTTGGAAAGGAAGTGTTTCGTCTACAGTGTGCATTCCAGCTTTGGCAATATCAGCTCTGATTCGGGCGAAGGCCTGTTGGGCCTCTGCCGTCAGGGGGAAATGAGTGGACTGTATTAGTGGGCGGGCCTTGTCCGCATAGTTTGGGACCCACTGAGCGTAATACAAGAAGAACCCCAGGCAGCGTTTGAGGGCCTTGGGGCGGGGAAGCTCCATG
This sequence comes from Scyliorhinus torazame, assembly GCF_047496885.1. Taxonomy (NCBI): domain Eukaryota; kingdom Metazoa; phylum Chordata; class Chondrichthyes; order Carcharhiniformes; family Scyliorhinidae; genus Scyliorhinus; species Scyliorhinus torazame. Next base: position 95,386,250 of record NC_092725.1, on the reverse strand, counting down.
AGGGGACGCATGCGGTCGGGATCGGGCCCCAGAACTCCGTTCTGGACCACGTAACCGAGGATGGCCAAGCGGTTTGTACGGAACACACACGTCTCCTTGTTATACGGGAGGTTGAGGAGAGTGGCGGTGCAGAGAAATTTAGCAAGGTTGGCGTCGTGGTCCTGCTGATCATGGCCGCAGATGGTCAGGTACGGAAACGTGGCCCGCAAGCTGTACCGGTCGACCATTCGGTCCATCTCCCTTTGGAGGGCCGAAACCTCATTGGTGACGCCGAAGGGGACCCTAAGGAAGTGATATAGCCGGCCGTCTGCCTCAAAGGTGTATGGCCGGTCTGATTTATGGAAGGGGAGCTGGTGGTAAGCGGATTTCAGGTCCACCGTTGAGAAGACCCGGTACTGTGCAGTCTGGTTAACCATGTCAGATATGCGTGGGCGGGGGTATGCGTCGAGCTGTGTGTACCTGTTGATGGTCTGGCTGTAGTCCACGACCATTTGTTTTTTCTCCCCAAACTTGACCACTACCACTTGAGCTCTCCAGGGGCTGTTGCTGGCCTCGATGGCTCCCTCCTGAAGCAACCGCTGGACCTCGGACCTGATGAAGGCCTTATCCTGGGTGCTGTACCGTCTGCTCCTGGTGGCGACGGCTTTGCAATCTGGAGTTAGTTTGGCAAAGAGGGAAGGAGGATCGACCTTTAGGATCGCGAGGCCGCACACTGTGAGGGGTGGTAAGGGTCCGCCGAATTTAAGGGTCAGGCTCTGGAGGTTGCACTGAAAATCCAGGCCAAGGATAAGTGCAGCGCAGAGGTTAGGGAGGACGTAGAGGCGAAAACCGTGGAACTCTACGCCTTGGACTGTGAGCGTGACCTTGCAGTACCCACGGATCGCTACGCGATGGGATCCGAAGGCCAGGGAGATACTTTGATTGGTAGGGTGTACCTGAAGGGAGCAGCACCTTACCGTATTTGGATGTACAAACCTCTCGGTGCTCCCGGAGTCCAGTAGGCAGGAGGTCACGTGGCCGTTGACTTTCACGCTGGTGGATGCGTTGGTCAGAGTGTGTGGCCTGGACTGGTCGATTACCGTGGATGCGAATCGTGGTTGATTGTCGGGTAGTGAGGTGGCCACTGCGTCGGGGTCCTGAAACGGCGTTGGTCTCAGTGTGCTGCAGGGTGGACAAGATGGCGGCATCCGGAGGTCCTGGGGGTCACAAAATGGCGGCGCCCATGGAACGCACGTTGCGGGGGTGGAGCAAGATGGCGGCGCCCATGAAACACACGTGTTGTGCGGGGGAGAAGATGGCGGCGCCCGTTGCTCGCAAATGGCCTGGGGAGGAGGAGGGGATAGTGGTGCCCATTGTCCATGACCGGGGTGGGGGGGGGGTGGGGACCGCTGCCGCTGAGCAGACCTGGCACACCGCTGCGTAGTGGCCCTTCTCCCCGCAGGCCTTACACAGAAGTGAAGTGAAGTCGCTCATGCCCAGGAGGATGCCAATAAATCCCCTCCACACCCAAGGCCTTCACCGCCTTCCTAGGAACGCACATTGGCCTCCAACTTTCTCGTTCAATTGATTTTATTATCCAGTTTGTTAAAACGCACCGCCATTAATTCATGAAGGGAAATAGGGAGGGGAAAAACAACGCTTCCACTGACAGGCAGGTTGGTTAAGCAGAAGAAGAAGTGACAGATTCATGGCATTCAGTTAAAAAAAAAAAAATCAGGGAAAAGATTATGCTATTCTCCCCACAGTGAGACTTCATAGATATTTGCAGCAAGTATGGTCCTTCGTATTCCAATACTGCAGGAATGACAGACTGCACTGGGCTTCTGAAATGATATGCACTGATATTCTGTGTCAACATTCACACACAGGAGATGAAATTGTTTAGTCCAGTATTAAAAGTGCGTGTCATAATTTCTTAAGCTCATAAAAGACGAGGGAGGAGGAATGTTGGAGCTGGGGAGGAGGAAGCAAACCTTTTGTATCTCAGACTTTCAGTATTAGCACAAAATTCTATGGTCTGTCCCAGCAACTTGCCTCAACCCAACCTTTGGGAGCACCCTCATCACATTACCTCGCACCAGCGATCCTGCAGCCTGCCTGAGTGGGGTGGGTGTGGTCAATGGAGACCAAATGGAGAGCACTTTGTGCTGTCGAGCCCACAGCCTGCTTGGACCTGGGTTGGACTGGCCATGTCCCTTTCACCTTCGGTCTGGTAGCTCACCTAGATCCCAGAGTTTGATTCCGAAGTCAAAAAGCCAGTGTCTAACCCACTGCATAATCAAGGTCCCTCACGGAGATTTAAATGGTGGCTACTAAATGTTTTTAATTTAACAGCAGCACTGCTGCATCAGGTATCCAAAATGATGCAATCAGCAACCTGTCCATTAAGTTGTTTCTGGCTTGTAATGGGTTTTGTGGCAGATAGTCCAGATAAAAATCCATATTTACAATGAATGGCAGTGAATGGAAAAATCCCACTCCAATGCACTTACTGACTCACAATGAGACTTATGGATTTAATGGTGAATTTCTTGCCACCCCAATCTCAGAAACACATTGATAAAATATTGATGGAACCAAGTTAGATAACTAATTTAAGAAAGTCTCTTTGTACTTATGCCCCAGTATTTAAGCTTCTTTCTCCAACTTTATAAACTCCGGTTTGACTAACACACGACTCTAGAAAGTCACAAAGTCTCCCAAGACAGGTGCCAAACCCATGACTGCTGCCACCTAGAAGAACAAGGGCAGCAGACACCACAACCTGGAGGTTCCCCCTCCAAGTCACTCACCATCCTGACTTGAAAGTACATCATTGCCCCTTCACTGTTGCTGGGTCAAAATTCTGGAACTCCCTCCCTTACAGAAATGTGGGTGTATCTACGTCACATGGATTGCAGCACAGCTTTAAGGTAACTCACCAGCACCACCTTCTCAAAAGGACAATAAATGCTGGCCTAGGCAGCAATGCTCCCATCCCATGAAAGAATTAAAAACAAGAAAAGCTGGTTTTGTTAAGTGACCATTCCAGCTATGTGGGTACCATTGGCAAGACCAGCATGTTACACATCGCTTACTTGCTCAGGATACGTGCAGGGCTGTCCAGCCGAGAATTCCAGGATTTGGATCCAGCATTAAGGCGCAATTCACTCCTTTCAAGTGGATTTGACAAGCCCAACTTTACCAAACTCTAGGCATTGCACAAAAAAAGTGAATTTCTGTTAGCCCAAACCTTTTCTCAAATGTTAGGGCGGGCCCAATAATTATCCTGCCAAGTTATTGGCAATTTGAGTGGTCACTCGTGTCTGTCATGGATGCCAAGGACATTGTTAAGGCATCAAGTGTCACACTGCTACAGCAAGTAGAACATCAAAGCAGCAATAAGGGGAGAGCACAACTCTTTCAAACTTAGGCTTTGGTGATTTGCAAACATTTTCCCAAATCCCGGTCAACATTCTTGCAGACTTTGCTTCAGTTTGTGCTAGAATAAGAGCAGTCCCCCCAAAAAATTAGCTTTTATCCTTTGCTTCCCGTTTCAGATTTATGAAGTATTAGACACTAGTAATGACAACTTTAATCAGCAACTCATAGAATTCAATTTATTTGAAGACCTACATTTCAAAATTGTGCCTCTTGATTATAACATTCAGCACCAAAAGTGTGGCAAACATTTCTTACCTCAACACCCATTTCCAGTCTACTTGCTTCATCTGATGTGCTGGTTAAATTGCCAGGATGAAGCAGGGAGTCATCATCTTTCGAAGGGCTGTTCCTCCCCTCAGATTCACCCAGGTAAATATTTACATCTCGAGTCCCTGAAACATACATTTAGCAAGAAGAATCACAAAAAAGAGATGTCGTGCAGACGGAACAAATAATCCAGAAAAGGGGTTCCAAATTTTGATAGGCAAGGTCAAATCTTGTAGTCTCAGTGCAAACACTGAAAAGGAGCCAAAAGATCAGAGCTAGTAACCACCTGCAACATCTCTGTATGATGTTCCACTATTTTAAAAAGGGCAGATGCTGGAGAAGCAGGCACAGGAATCTTGTTCAGTAATATCCTCCTTCCCTTGAGCAGTCTTGATAAATGTCTCAAGAATGACCAGACATTGCTCAATACTGGGCTATTGTTCATGAACTCTTCAAATTGAAATCATCTAGACTTCCACTGGCTTGACATCTGAGTTTTTAAATCACTTAAATGCCAACCAAAATCTTCAACTGGCTTGGCCAAGTTCTGGAATTCCCTTAATTTCCTTCTCACAACCTTTGACTAAGCCACCAGCCCAATATCTCATGCGACTCCCGGTTTCTGTTCCTGTTTTCCTATGTTAAGGTGCGATTTAAATGCAAGTTGTTGACATATTTTGAATGTCATTGCTCAAAGCCCTTCCCAAAACAATCCAAGGCCTACTTGTGGAAAAATGGCCACAGCATCCTAAACAATGAGCATCACTAGATGGGAACATTTCCTGCAGGCATTTCCTACCTGGATTCTTGGGAAATTCACAACCATTCCAGCATTTAATTGCCTGCATGAGAAAAGTTGTTGAGTTTCAGCTTGAATTCTAAACTAGTAGGAACTCACCAGGAAAAAGCTTGCAGTCACCAGAAAAATTACGTTCCTGACCTGACCGAATTAAGTGAGGGATTGAGTGAGGGTAGCTAAGTTTATTGAAACCAAAAACAAATATGAGGGGGCAACAATACGGAATAGGGAGGATATCATTCTGTCCCTCAAACCATCATTCAATGAGATCTTGGCTGGACGGTGGCCTAACTCCATATACTCACCTTTGCTTCATACTTTTGCCCATTAATAATCTATCAATACTAAACTACGATTGCCACTTTACCAGCCTGTATGGAAGGGTTTCCCAATTTCACCCTGGAAAGGACTTATTCCAGGTTTTCCACCATGTCCCCTAGTCCAGGACTCTCCAATCAGTGGAAATAGTTTTTCTCTCTCCTACTAATTTATCCCTTCCAAAGAATGCAGCAGTATAATGTAATGTAATGTAATGTAATGTGGGGGCTGGTTTAGCACACGGGCTAAAATCGCTGGCTTTTAAAGCAGACCAAGCAGGCCAGCAGCACGGTTCAATTCCCGTAACAGCCTCCCCGAACAGGCGCCGGAATGTGGCGACTAGGGGCTTTTCACAGTAACTTCATTGAAGCCTACTTGTGACAATAAGCGATTTTCATTTCATTTCATTCACACTGCTAATTAATTTGGACTCCCAAATATCACTCTTGTAAACCTACCGGTTATTCACTGCCAAAGTCAATTTATCCTTCCTGAGGGTAGGTGCTCAGAACACGTTTCTTCGCTGCCACAGATATGGAGTGCCCACACTCTGGATCCTTGTAAAATATGATTAGGTTTATCAAGAGATGGTGCCCACACAGTCAAGGTAGGTTATCTTCTCAAAGCCCACGCAAACACTCTGCTGAGAAAACTGCACATCTCGACGTTTAACCAGTAGGAATGTTTCCCAGATACACAACTGAACCGTTTTGTATCGCTGAAACAGAATGACTATTCCGCAAGATAAAATGATAAGAATTTAATTCTCCAATGAACACAAAAGTACACCATTCAGCCCATTGTGCCTGATCATGGACCTCATTGTCCCTGTTGCTCCCCATATTCCCCCCAGAGACAGATATATCAGTCTATCTCAACCATAAATGTATTCAATGACGGAGCATCAAAATGCCAAAAGATGCACAATTTTTTTAAATTTAAAAAAAATGTTTTTTTGAGTTAAATAATTTCTACTCTTCTCAGTCTGATGTGATCAGCCCCTTATCCAGAGACTGCCTGCCCTCTGGCCAATGAAACACACTCATCTATCCTATAAGAACTCCTTCACAATCTTGTACGCTGCAACGACCATCGAGTCTCATTCTTCCAACAGATAAATTGGACCTATACCATCCTGGATAATTCTCTCAGCCCAGGTACCAATGTAGTGAACCTTCACTATACCACTGCCAATGCAAGGATACTCTTCCTTAAATATGGAGACCAAAACTGCACAGTTGAGGTTTGAAAGCTCTGTACAATTCTTCATTCCTGTACTCCATTCCCCTTGCATTGAAGGCAAATCAGCCATTTTCGTTCCCAACGGTTTGCAGAATGTACAAGGTCCTGCCGCCCCCCCTGGCATCGTCAGTGGTCACATGACACCCATATCGCCATGGTGACCCAGCTTCCTAATTTGGAAATATAAACTCTTCATTCTCTGGCTGGACTCTCAGGCAGCCTTTCCCAGCCACATCAAATTTTGATATAACTAAGAAAAAAAAGTCAATTTAAGTGTTCTGATGGCTTTTCTCCTGATATTATCCTTTAATTCCTGGAGACGCCAAGCTAATCTTGGGAGAGTCACCAATCCCGCCAAGTCCCACTCTCTTAGCAGAGAGAGAATTGAGATTTGCAGATCATGCCATTACCAAAATTATCCAAACTTTTTGCAGACCTGAAAATCTATTTTAAACACTCATCACACACATACGAATCATATTGATTTATTAAAATAAAACAGAAAGGGTGACAAGGTTGAATACAAGATCCTGTGATGCTGGTATTCTTACGGTTCCTCGTGGAAAGTTTTGTTTGTAGAAATTATTAGTCTTGCTAGCTGACAATGGAAGCATAATGCAGAATAACCAGGAGAAAGGCAAAGAGCTGACAGCTACAGTTAGGATCATCAGAAATATTGGCAATTATGACTACGCAATCTGCATTATCGTGAATGGTGGCTGTCAGCAGTTCAACAACTAAAGCAAAAATTAAGCACAAGAGGAGATTCCTATGCCAAATGCCTTGGAAGAATTCCAGTGATGATGCAATGCCATTAGAAGTTATGCCAAGCGCAGTGGGGAAAAAAAAAAACCCTCGAGATGATCTATCAGATAAAACCTCTCCAAATGTCATGATCACTGATTATGGTCAAGTAGTGGTCACGACAGTGGACTAAATAATCCCAAGAACACGAGTTTAAGTGCCACATATGGGCTTTTGAGGTGGTGTTCAGGAAATGTTTGCTTCAATAAAGCTACCTTGTCATTCAGGGAAGGAAACCTGCTCTCCTCATCTACTCTGGTTCTGTCACGTGACTCCAGTCCCACAGCAACGTGGTTGATGCTTCACATCTCTCGGAAGAGGCATTCTATCACATATGTAAACAAAGGGTTGAGTTTTCCAGCCATTCCTACTGATGGGATCATCTGGTCACAGCATCGGCCACCCTCATCTCCCTAGCGGCAGAAGGTGCAAACAACAGGAATCCCTTAAGATCTCACCACTGGCCAGTTGACAACAGTGGTACCGAAGATCACACCACCGGCCAGTGGCAGGCTGGCTCTGCAAAACATTCCACCTGGGGTGTAGAAATCCCACCCATAATTCTTCCTAGGAGGTAAAACTACTCTGCAGCTAGATTTTCATTCATATGGATTGCAAGGAGAACCATGTAATTTTTAAATTCACAAGTGAGACACACTCATGTTGTTCAGACCCTTACACCTCGTGTCCTTCCAAAGATTGATGGACGCAAGTGGTAAATTTTGACATCATCGCTTTGAGAGAAAGAAAATCACCAGCTGGGCCAAGTCAGTCTGAAGAGAGTTTCAATGTATAGTATCCATAGCGACGGAGACATCCAAGGTGCTTCCTGATTTCTCTCCTAATTGGTCTAGCTAAGGTTACATCACCTTGTTCTGGGTTATTCATTTTTCTCTGTATTGAGCTTATTGAATTGCTTTATTTTGAACACCATAACATTATCACTGCTCAATCTTCACCATGCAAGTGTTTACAGAGTACATTAAAAAAGTAACTCAAGGGATCGGCAAAATTAAACAGCGTAGTCGGGCTAAAATTACTTCAAAGGATGAGTCAGAATTCAGCAAAACACCCACAAATTTGACTCTTATCTGCAGATGATTGATAATTATAATGATGCTCATTACCATCATCCACCCATCGCATATGTAATAATAGATTTAAAAACATCACTAAGTAGTAAAGTTTGAATAAAATGATTCAGTAACCTGCGTTACTAACCTCTCTGTTGCCTCGATGTCTGAAATGTTTCTATTGCTTGCTCATCAAGTCATTTGGGACATTTCGCTACATTGATGTACCATATGAAATGTAACAAGCTTTTGTTACCTTTCTTGCTAAAATTAAAGAAAATCTAGGGCACGATTCTCCCAAAAGGGAACCAAGTCCTCTAGCGAGAGCATTTAGCCGCATGTTTCCCGGCGCTCACAGTGCCAAGAACACATGGCTACCCGCGGTCTCGTGTTGAATAAAGGGGCCTGAAAAGGAATGGATGGCAGAGGAGGCACGGAAGCCCCGTTTTGTACAATGGGGAGCTCCCCTCGCTAGAATTCCCCATCATAGCGAGAGAATGGAACACCATTTAAAAATGGCATTCCAATCTCTGATGGTCCCAAAACAATCCCTGATTTCCACCCCACCTCCTCCCAGCCCAAACACAATAAGGGAGGGTCCCTGCAACACCCCCCCCCCCCCCCCCCAAATAAAAACACCCACTCTGGACAACCCCAGCTCGATCACCACAATGCCAACTTGGCACCCTGGCCCAGGTGGCATCAGTGCCAGGCCACCGCCCTGCCCAAAGGGCATGCAACTGGGGGCCTCATTTCCTCTTGGAGAAACCCCCAAGAGTGCTGTTGAATCTAGTCCCGTTTGTGGGGACCAGTGCTGAATGGCACTCCCGCAGTCTCGGGTGAAGGGGTTGAATCCCAAAGTCTCAGGTACCTCGGGAATCTGCACAAAGAGTGAGGCCAATTGCCTTGCTCTAACTTGCAGATTTTCCAAAAAGTGATCCCACCCATTGTGGACAGGATTCACATTGCAACATCTCATGAGATCACATTGGATCTCGCAAGGAATGGTGAGCTGGGTAGATCCCGGGGAGCAGGGTCTCCTGGCTTTCAATGGCCATGCTGCATCACGGCGAGCTGCTTTCCGTCGCAGCATGGCCATTAGATTGTACACAGAATGTCACGAGACCAATAATAGAATGTCAGGTTTTAGATTAAAGGTTAAAGGGAACTGGAGTAATGAAAATAAAAGACATGCAATAAAAGCTTTTTACCCCAAGGAGCCTTGGTGACTTCCTGCAGAGATGGTAATCGTGGCTGCTACTGCATCAGTGGCTGCTACTGCGTCGATGGTGAAGGGAGTGAATGCTTGTTGAAGGGATGTCAATCAATGGAGCTGCATTGTCCTGGATGATGTTGAGCTTTATGAGTGTGGTTGGAGCTGCACTCGCCCAGACAAAGGGAGAGTATTCCCATCGCACTTGACTGGTGCCTTGTAGCTTATGGACAGGCTTTGGGGAGTGGAGAGGCGAGTTTACGTGCCGCAGGATTTCCAGCCTCTGAACTGCTCGTGTAGCCACAGCACCCTTCTTAGCTTTAATCACCCCCATTGCCCTTCTGTCCATGACACCTTTGTCAATCTCCACCTATTGCTGGCCCCCTATCCAGCCCCACGAACCCCCCCACAATAGTACAAATCTAACCCTTCATCCAGTTGTCTCCAACGTTTACAAAAGAGTCATCCAGACTTGCCAGGTTAAACTCCCTTCTTTTCCACAGATGGGATCAGACTTGCGGAGATTGTTCAATATTTTCTGCATGTTTCAGATTCCAGCATCCGCAGTAATTTGCTTTTACCCAAGGCTATTTATAAACTTGGTCTGGACACCTAGGGTACGGTTAGTGTCCATTATAACATCACTTGGACTGTTTTGATCTCCTCTGCACATTCAGGGCCAGTATCATTTATTATCTGATGAAGTCTTCATTATTTAAAACGAGTGGACGGTTACAAAAAATTAATTGAAAAGGCTAATGGAACATTGGCCTGGTTTATCATAGCTTGGAAAATTGAACATTAATTACATAAAATTATGGCGAGACCATATCTGGAGTAATGGTGTACAGGTCTGGCCATGGCATTTAGGGAATGACATATTGACCTCCTATTTGATGTGGCATCTGTTCAAATCCCTTTTGGAAATCCAACTTTACCACATTTACTGCAGGTTCTACTTTATCCACCTTGCTTGTTATTTCCTCAATAACTCCCAACACAATTTCCATTTCACAAAACCTGGATACTGCCTGATCCATTCTGGAGGAGGCGGTGGGGTAGTGGTATTGTCACTGGACTAATAAACCATTTTATTAGTTGAAATTCAATTTGAAATTTGAATTCAATAAAAATCTGGAATTAAAGGTCCAATGATGACCATGAAATCATAGTCGATTGTCGTTAAAAACCCATCTGGTTCACGAATGTCCTTTGGGGAAGGAAATCTGCCATCCTTACCTGGTCTGGCCTACATGCGACTCCAGACCCACAGCAACGTGGTTGACTCTTAACTGTCCCCTCAAGGGCAATTAAGGATCGGCAAAAAATGTTGGCACAGCCTGCGACGCCCACATACCTGCTAAAACCTGCTTAACAATGGATTGGTATGACATATGTTAGGCTAACTGGCCTGTTGGTTTTCCTGTTCTCGGTCTCCCTCTTTTCTTGAATAACGGTGATTTTCCAATCCAGTCTGCCACTGCATCGCTACAGTCTCACCTTTTAAAAAAAAAAAAATTTAGAGTGTCCAATTATTTTTTTCCCCCCAATTAAAGGCCAATTTAGCGCGGCAAATCCGCTTAACCAGCACATCTTTGGGTTGTGGGGGGTGAAATCCACGCAGACAAGGGGAGAATTTGCAAACTCCACACGACAGTGACCCCGGGATTCAAACCCAGGTCCTCAGCGCCGTAGTCCCAGTGTTAACCACTGTACCACGTGCCGCCCTGGTCTCACGTTTTATCCCAAACTTAGAACATAGAACATTACAGCGCAGTACAGGCCCTTCGGCCCTCGATGTTGCGCCGACCTGTGAAACCAATCTAAAGCCCATCTACACTATTCCCTTATCGTCCATATGTCTATCCAATGACCATTTGAATGCCCTTAGTGTTGGTGAGTCCACTACTGTTGCAGGCAGGGCATTCCACGCCCTTACTACTCTCTGAGTAACAAACCTACCTCTGACATCTGTCTTATATCTACCTCCCCTCAATTTAAAGCTATGTCCCCTCGTGCTAGACATCACCATCCGAGGAAAAAGGCTCTCACTGTCCACCCTATCCAATCCTCTGATCATCTTGTATGCCTCAATTAAGTCACCTCTTAACCTTCTTCTCTCCAATGAAAACAACCTCAAGTCCCTCAGCCTTTCCTCATAAGATCTTCCCTCCATACCAGGCAACATTCTGGTAAATCTCCTCTACACCCTTACCAATGCTTCCACATCCTTCCTATAATGCGGTGACCAGAATTGCACGCAGTACTCCAAATGCGGCCGCACCAGAGTTTGGTACAGTTGCAACATGACCTCATGGCTCCGAAACTCAATCCCTCTACCAATAAAAGCTAACACACCGTATGCCTTCTTAACAACCCTCTCAACCTGGGTGGCAACTTTCAGGAATCTATGTACATGGACACCGAGATCTCTCTGCTCAGCCACACTGCCAAGAATCTTACCATTAGCCCAGTACTCTGTCTTCCTGTTATTCCTTCCAAAATGAATCACCTCACACTTTTCTGCATTAAACTCCATTTGCCACCTCTCAGCCCAGCGCTGCAGCTTATCTAGGTCCCTCTGTAACATCCTTCCGCACTGTCCACAACTCCACCGACTTTAGTGTCATCTGCAAATTTACTCACCCATCCTTCTACACCCTCCTCCAGGTCATTTATAAAAATGACAAACAGCAGTGGCCCCAAAACAGATCCTTGTGGTACACCACTAGTAACTGGACTCCTGTCTGAACACTTCCCATCAACCACCACCCTTTGTCTTCTTCCAGCTAGCCAATTTCTGATCCAAACTGCTAAATCTCCCTGAATCCCATGCCTCTGTATTTTCTGCAGTAGCCTACCGTGGGGAACCTTATCAAACACTTTACTGAAATCCATATACACCACATCAACTGCTTTACGCTCATCCACCTGTTTGGTCACCATCTCAAAGAACTCAATAAGGTTTGTGAGGCACAACCTACCCTTCACAAAACCGTGTTGACTATCTCTAATCAAATTATTCCTTTCCAGATGATTATACACCCTATCTCTTATAAACCTTTCCAAGATTTTGCCCACAACAGAAGTAAGACTCCCTGGTCTATAGTTACCGGGGTTGCCTCTACTCCCCTTCTTGAACAAGGGGACAACATTTGCTATCCTCCAATCTTCTGGCACTATTCCTGTAGACAAAGATGACATAAAGATCAAAGCCAAAGGCTCAGCAATCTCCCCCCTAGCTTCCCAGAGAATCATAGGATAAATCCCATCCGGCCCAGGGGACTTATCTAATTTCACACTTTCCAGAATTGTTAACACCTCCTCCTCATGAACCTCAAGCCCTTCTAGTCTAGTAGCCGGAATCTCAGTATTCTCCTCGACAACATTGTCTTTTTCCTGTGTGAATACTGATGAAAAATATTCATTTAGCACCTCTCCTATCTCCTTGGACTCCCAGCACAACTTCCCACTACTGTCCTTGACTGGCCCTACCCTTACCCTAGTCATTCTTTTATTCCTGACATATCTATAGAAAGCTTTAGGGTTATCCTTGACCGTACCTGCCAAAGGCATGTCCCCTCCTGGCTCTTCTTAGCTCTCTCTTTAGGTCCTTCCTAGCTAACTTGTAACTCTCGAGCGCCCTAACTGAACCTTCATGTCTCATCTTTACATAAGCCTCCTTCTTCCTCTTGACAAGTGTTTCGACTGCTTTAGTAAACCCGTCCCCTTGCTCGACCACTTCCTCCCTGCCTGACAGGTACATACTTATCAAGGACACGCAGTAGCTGTTCCTTGAACAAGCTCCACATTTCCATTGTGCCCATCCCCTGCAGTTTTCCTCTACATCCGATACATCCTAAGTCTTGACTCATCGCATCATAATTGCCTTTCCCCCAGATAGAACTCTTGCCATGTGGTATATACTTATCTCTTTCCATCACTGAAGTAAAGGTAATTGTGGTCACTATCACCAAGGTGCTCACCTACCTCCAAATCTAACACCTGTCCTGGTTCATTACCAAGTACCAAATCCAATATGGCCTCGCCTCTCGTTGGCCTATCTACAATCTGTGTCAGGAAACCCTCCTGCACACATTGGACAAAAACAGACCTATCTAAAGTACTCGAACTATAGCGTTTCCAGTCAATATTTGGTAAGTTAAAGTCCACCATAACAACTACCCTGTTGTTTCGCTCCTATCCAGAATCACCTTTGCAATCCATTCCTCTACATCTCTGGAACTTTTCGGAGGCCTATAGAAAACCTCTAACAGGGTGACATCTCCTTTCCGGTTTCTAACCTCAGCCCATACTACCTCAGTAGACGAGTCCTCATCAAACATCCTTTCTGCCACCGTAATACTGTCCTTGACTAACAATGCCACCCCTCCCCCTCTTTTACCACCTTCCCTGAGCTTACTGAAATATCTAAACCCCGGCACCTGCAACAACCATTCCTGTCCCTGCTCTATCTAGGTCTCCGAAATGGCCACAACACTGAAGTCTCAGGTACCAACCCATGCCGCAGGTTCTCCCACCTTATTCCGGATGCTCCCGGCATTGAAGAAGACACACTTTAAACCACCTTCCTGCCTTCCGGTACACTCCTGCAACTTTTATACCTTACTCATGACCTCAGTACTCTCACCCTCCTGTATACTGAGCTACAATTCAGGTTCCCAAGCCCCTGAACTAGTTTAAACCCTCCCGAAGAGCATTTGCAAATCCCCCCCCCCCCCCCCCCAGGGCAGCACGGTAGCATTGTGGATAGCACAATTGCTTCACAGCTCCAGGGTCCCAGGTGCGATTCCGGCTTGGGTCACTGTCTGTGCGGAGTCTGCACATCCTCCCAGTGTGTGCGTGGGTTTCCTGCGGGTGCGCCAGTTTCCTCCCACAGTCCAAAGATGTGCAGGTTAGGTGGATTGGCCATGATAAACTGCCCTTAGTGTCCAAAATTGCCCATAGCGTTGGGTGGGGTTACTGGGTTATGGGATAGGGTGGAGGTGTTGACTTTGGGTAGGGTGCTCTTTCCAAGAGCTGGTGCAGACTCGATGGGCCGAATGGCCTCCTTCTGCACTGTAAATTCTATGATAATCTATGATATTGGTACCCCTCTGGTCCCGGTGTAGACCATCCCGTCTGTAGAGGTCCCACCGACCCCAGAATGAGCCCCAATTATGCAGAAATCTGAAACCCTCCCTCCTGCACCATCCCTGTCGCCACGTGTTCAACTATTCTCTCTCCCTATTCCTCGTCTCGCTAGCACGTGGCACGGGTAACAACCCAGAGATAATAACTCTGTTTGTCCTAGATCTAAGTTTTCACCCTAGCTCCCTGAATTCCTGCCTTACATCCCTATCCCTTTTCCTACCTATGTGGACCACGACTTGGGGCTGCTCCCCCTCCCCCTTAAGGATCCCGAAAACACGATCCGAGACATCACGCATCCTGGCACCTGGGAGGCAAGACACCAACCGCGAGTCTCTCTCGTTCCCACAGAATCTCCTATCTATCCCCCTAACTATTGAGTCTCCAATGACGAATGCTCTACTCCTCTCCCACCTTCCCTTCTGAGCAACAGGGACAGACTCTGTGCCAGAGACCTGTACCCCATGGCCAACTCCTGGTAAGTCCCCTCCCCCACAACAGTATCCAAAGCGGTATACTTGTTACTAAGGGGAACGACCACAGGGGATCCCTGTACGGACTGCTTCCTCCCACCCCCTCTCACTGTCACCCATCTATCTTTATTCTTCGGAGTAACTACATCCCTGAAGCTTCTATCAATCGAATGATCCGAAGTTCATCCAGCTCCAGTTCCCTAACTCGGTTTCTGAGGAGCTGGGGAAGGGTGCACTTCCCACAGATGAAATCAGCAGGGACACCGACGGCGTACCTCACCTCAAACATTCTGCAGGAGGAACATTGCACTACCTTCCCTGCCATCCCCTCTAGATAAAAAAAAGAAAAAAAGAGAAAAAAGAACTTACCTATTATTCACTCCCCTTCTCAGCAAGCACTCACTCAGCAACCTCTGCGCCCCGCACGATAACACCGGAGGGGAAATAAAAGAAAATCTACTTACCAGTCACCAGCCAATCCCTTACCTGCAGGCTGTTGACATCACGGTTCAACTTCTTTCTACTTCTACCTGCCCTCGAGCCTTCCTCTTGATCTTTAGAGCGGTTGTTTTTTTTTCGTTAGATGAGAGGGTAGGGAGGGGAACACTGAAGAAGTGTTTCGGGTGTAAGTGTCACTTGACAACAGCTCCTCCACAAACCACCTTCAAGTTAGGGTGACCACAATGGACGTATGCAAATTTCCCCCGCAACAGCCAATCAGCAGCTCTGCTCTACTGCCCTCTGCTGGAGCCCACTTTACCCAGCTCTGCCATCATACCCTCAACTTCCTTTTTTTTTAAAAAAAAATGTTTAATACACTAATCTTAGACCCACAATTCTCATCTACAAATTGGAATGCAAAACTCTATGTTGCCTCAAGATTTCTTTATATAGATGTATCCTGGCTGCACATTACCAGGTCTCTGTGGAGAATGGTGGAATTAACGTGAACCCTCATCAAAGGCCTAGGAACCCACCAAAAATGACAACTTAATCTCTCCAAAAATTCAAAAGATGAAACACAAGTTGTCATCACCTGAATGCACTTCCTGACCAGGCTATGGAAGCAAATTCAATCGTAACCTCTGGGATAAATACTTGGAAAAGGAAACATTTGCAGAGCTACGAGGCAAGAGATTAATTGGATAGCTCTTTGAAAGAACCAGCACAGCAGGACAGGCTGAATGATGACCTTCCCCCACACACAAACTTCCTCCCCCCCACCCACCTCCTGCACACAAACTTCCTCCCCCCCACCCACCTCCTGCACACAAACTTCCTCCCCCCCACCCACCTCCTGCACACAAACTTCCTCCCCCCCACCCACCTCCTGCACACAAACTTCCTCCCCCCCACCCACCTCCTGCACACACACTTCTTCCTCCCCTCCTGCACACACACTTCTTCCTCCCCTCCTGCACACACACTTCTTCCTCCCCTCCTGCACACACACTTCTTCCTCCCCTCCTGCACACACACTTCTTCCTCCCCTCCTGCACACACACTTCTTCCTCCCCTCCTGCACACACACTTCTTCCTCCCCTCCTGCACACACACTTCTTCCTCCCCTCCTGCACACACACTTCTTCCTCCCCTCCTGCACACACACTTCTTCCTCCCCTCCTGCACACACACTTCTTCCTCCCCTCCTGCACACACACTTCTTCCTCCCCTCCTGCACACACACTTCTTCCTCCCCTCCTGCACACACACTTCTTCCTCCCCTCCTGCACACACACTTCTTCCTCCCCTCCTGCACACACACTTCTTCCTCCCCTCCTGCACACACACTTCTTCCTCCCCTCCTGCACACACACTTCTTCCTCCCCTCCTGCACACACACTTCTTCCTCCCCTCCTGCACACACACTTCTTCCTCCCCTCCTGCACACACACTTCTTCCTCCCCTCCTGCACACACACTTCTTCCTCCCCTCCTGCACACACACTTCTTCCTCCCCTCCTGCACACACACTTCTTCCTCCCCTCCTGCACACACACTTCTTCCTCCCCTCCTGCACACACACTTCTTCCTCCCCTCCTGCACACACACTTCTTCCTCCCCTCCTGCACACACACTTCTTCCTCCCCTCCTGCACACACACTTCTTCCTCCCCTCCTGCACACACACTTCTTCCTCCCCTCCTGCACACACACTTCTTCCTCCCCTCCTGCACACACACTTCTTCCTCCCCTCCTGCACACACACTTCTTCCTCCCCTCCTGCACACACACTTCTTCCTCCCCTCCTGCACACACACTTCTTCCTCCCCTCCTGCACACACACTTCTTCCTCCCCTCCTGCACACACACTTCTTCCTCCCCTCCTGCACACACACTTCTTCCTCCCCTCCTGCACACACACTTCTTCCTCCCCTCCTGCACACACACTTCTTCCTCCCCTCCTGCACACACACTTCTTCCTCCCCTCCTGCACACACACTTCTTCCTCCCCTCCTGCACACACACTTCTTCCTCCCCTCCTGCACACACACTTCTTCCTCCCCTCCTGCACACACACTTCTTCCTCCCCTCCTGCACACACACTTCTTCCTCCCCTCCTGCACACACACTTCTTCCTCCCCTCCTGCACACACACTTCTTCCTCCCCTCCTGCACACACACTTCTTCCTCCCCTCCTGCACACACACTTCTTCCTCCCCTCCTGCACACACACTTCTTCCTCCCCTCCTGCACACACACTTCTTCCTCCCCTCCTGCACACACACTTCTTCCTCCCCTCCTGCACACACACTTCTTCCTCCCCTCCTGCACACACACTTCTTCCTCCCCTCCTGCACACACACTTCTTCCTCCCCTCCTGCACACACACTTCTTCCTCCCCTCCTGCACACACACTTCTTCCTCCCCTCCTGCACACACACTTCTTCCTCCCCTCCTGCACACACACTTCTTCCTCCCCTCCTGCACACACACTTCTTCCTCCCCTCCTGCACACACACTTCCTACCCCCCCACCCCCACACTTCCTACCCCCCCACCCCCACACTTCCTACCCCCCCACCCCCACACTTCCTACCCCCCCACCTCCTACCCCCCCACCCCCACACTTCCTTCCCCCCCACCCCCACCCACACATCCTCCCCCTCCCCCTCCACCCCCATCCACACCCACACTTCCTCCCCCCCCCACCCCCACCCACACTTCCTCCCCCCCACCCCCACCCACACTTCCTCTCCCCCCCACCCCCACTCACACCCAAGTCCTCCCCCCCACCCCCATCCATACCCACGTCCACCCCCCCATCCACCCCCCCACCCCCATCCACACCCATGTCCACCCCCCCACCCCCATCCACACCCACGTCCACCCCCACCCCCACCCCCACCCCCACACACTTCCCCCCCCTTTATGCAGTGTTCCAATTTCATTATATTCACTAAATTATCAACTTAAATTATTAATTGGAAAAGCAAGGCACCAGCACAAAGAAAAGTCCTACAGCACAAACCTGGATAATGGTATTTCCCATTGATAATAGCAGATTCAATGGATCCTGAAGAGGAGCAGTCCATGGTCACAGATTTAGTGACAGGAGGAAGTGAAGAGTGCCTAGCTCCAGACATCTGAATGGATTTTTGAGAGGTGGGCAGAGTTCTCCGATGAATCTGAATGCGGTTTTCAGCCCCATGAATAGCTATACTCATACCTGGAATAAACCATACACACAGATGAGCAAATTCCAGCTATTAACCAAAGAGAATTACAGAACATTTTCCATTTAAAAAAAAAAAATAAAAAAAAATTACTGTAGAAAAGCTAAACAAACTTATCGACTCATCAGCACACTCCTGGGCAGGGATTTTGCGCCCGTGATTTGAGACGTGGGCACAAATTCCCTTGAGGCCAAGAGTGAGATTCTCGCCAGCAAGAGGATAGTGGTGGTGGGCAGGAGACTGAAGTAATGGAGGTTCCACGCCCATAATAGTGGGCTTCCCCACAGCTTTCAGGAATTCACAAGTGAATTGCTTTTCACCAAAGTATGAGGTTTCTCGAGGTTCTTTAACTAGAATCCAGCTCGCCGAACTCACCTACATCTCACAACTGTGGACTCTCCAGCTCAAGCATGGGCTTCACTGCTTTCTTACTTAGGTGACTTCCAAGTCAGTAAACATCCTTGGTTTCTGATAACCTTTCGACTCCTGGTTCCAGCTGCTTCACAGGTACTGGTAGATTATCTCTACCTGTCCCAAAGCTGCTTCTAGGCCGACCCCTCATTTCGGTGAGAAATGACCTCGATAAAACCCAAAGCTGAAGAAAATTCCCCCTACACTCAGACCCCATTGCAATGTGGCTGGCACACATGGGATAACACAGATGGGAAACCATGTGAATGATTTAAACAATTTATGGGGACCTGTGTAGACAAACACCACGAATCTCAAGAATGTTTAATGTTGTCCCACTTCAAACTCCAACCTTAAATAAACTTTATCAAAAATGTCAACACCCAACTAAAATAAGCTGCAATCCTAAAACCTATGAATCCTAAAATGATATTTGTAACAATGTGAGATATAATGCAAACTCCGACCAATGGTAGAACATTCTCAAAAGACTGAATGGCCTCTCCTGTTCCCATTTTCAAAATCCAATATAAAACAAGATAATTATGCTCTCTTGCCAAAAACCCATCTGTTAACATTAGCTGTGATGGGTTAAAAAGGAATCACAACAATGGGCCAATAGTGAATGAATTGACCAACTCCCAGTTCTCTATAGTTACTTTTTATTCATCCTTTTATCACAGAAAACATGGGAGAGAAATTGCATCCCTCCATCACATGCCAGAACACAAAAAAAATTGATACTCACAGAATCCCCAAAGATTAATTTTGTACGCTGTTAAATCACAAACTAAAACTTCATACCACCTCAATCTTCGAGGATTCAGGGAGTCTTGTGAGAAAGACCAATGATCTCATCAAACGCTAAACAATCAATCCCTTCAAAAAGAAGCTTATGCATTTAAGCATTTGAGACAAATTGTTTCAAAAGCAACAGTCATTACTCGGTTCAAAAGATTAGAAAAGGTTTTCTTTTTTAAAAAAAATAACTGTGTACTCATCAATTCCATAACACCCACAAGAATGATTTATAACTAACAGATGACTCTGAGTCAGTGTAAAGCACCTACAACAAAGCTGTTAGACTTAATCTTGAACAAGCAGATGACAGTACAAGTTCACTGGCATTTGATTGATTACTAGTTCCATCTAGCATCAACTATTTTGCCCTGGAGCAATTGAGCAGAGAAACATAGCAGTCGTTATAGGGGCGATATTCATACTGAGTCGCGCCCCCCCACCCCCCAACTCCCCAAACACAGAGGGATAGCTGGAACAAAATCCGGTCTCAAAGCAAAAATGACAACTGAATGATTATGGTGGAATGCAGGGTGGGCGATGACATACACCACCTGCTGGGTGTCAGCTGTGGCTCAGCGAACAGCACTCTCACCTCGAGAGTCAGGTGGCTTTGGGTTCAAATCCCAGTCTAGAGACAGGAGCATATAAAGTAAACCTCATCAAGGCTCCCTCAACGCTACACGGAGCGTGCGGAGGTGCTATCCTTAAAGAGAGGCCTCTTGTCATTTATCAGAAGATGGATGCAAAATCCCATGGCATTATAGAATAGATAGAATTTACAGTGCAGAAGGAGGCTAGTTGGCCCATCAAGCCTGCACCAGCCCCTGGAAAGAGCACCCCATTTAAGCCCATCCCATCCCCATAACTCAGTAACCCCACCTAACCTTTTTTGGGCACCAAGGACAATTTATCGTGGCCAATCCACCTAACCTGCACATTTTTGGACTGTGGGAGGAAACCGGACCACCCGGAGGAAACCCACGCACACAAGGGGGGGAACGTGCAGACTCCGCAGAGACAGTGACCCAAGCCGGGAATCGAACCTGGGACCCTGGAGCAGAGAAGCAACTGTGCTAACCACTGTGCTGCCCTACTTTCAAAGGGAGTTCTCCCCAGCATAGTGGCTGATATTTATCCCTCAAATGAACGTGACAGAAATAAAGTTAACCAGGCCATCTTCTCATTGTTGTATGAGATCTTGCTGCATGCAAAGCAGCTGCAATTTAGTACAAAGCTCTTTGGGGGATATTTTCTAAGTGACGCGTTTTAAAATCAGCCTTCGAAGCAGTTTTGAAATAAAATATTTTTTTTAAAAACGCGCTTTGACAGAGAGGCAATATAGAATACGTCAAAATCTTGAGTGGAGGGCAGCACGGTGGCGCAGTGGGTTAGCCCTGCTGCCTCACGGTGCCGAAGTCCCAGGTTTGATCCCGGCTCTGGGTCACTGCCCGTGTGGAGTTTGCACATTCTCCCAGTGTTTGCATGGGTTTCGCCCCCACAACCCAAAGATGTGCAGTCTAGGTGGATTGAACATGCTAAATTGGCCCTTAATTGGGAACAAAATGATTTGGGTACTCTAAATGTTTTTTTTTTTTTAAATCTCGAGCAGACGCACTGTCTTTACCCTGACTGATGGAATCAGCAGCAAAAAAGGGCTTCAGAAGAGAAGAATACAAGTGTAAGGACACTAACAGAGTGATGTGTACAATAAGCATTCTACTAAAAGCCTGATCGGATCGGAATACCAGAATTGGACTAAATCATTCAGTGCTGCGGAAACCAAATAGGTGCGAATGAGATGGCAA
Source organism: Scyliorhinus torazame (assembly GCF_047496885.1). Lineage (NCBI taxonomy): Eukaryota > Metazoa > Chordata > Chondrichthyes > Carcharhiniformes > Scyliorhinidae > Scyliorhinus > Scyliorhinus torazame. Next base: position 95,364,796 of record NC_092725.1, on the reverse strand, counting down.
TCTAAACGCGTGTACAATTCCACAATTCTTTAGAAATACTGATGGCTCAGACTGGCAAAGGAGTGATAAATAACTGGCTTTCAAGCAAGGAGGGGCAAGGTTTGGAGGCAATTACAGGTTGGATCCCAAAAAAAACAAGTAAACATTCACACAGGCTAGCATGGAGTCATCGTGTGCCTTTATTTAGGAAATGGAATATCTCCTTTCTAAAAGCAGGCTTCAACTAGCCTGTTCCACAATTCAGTGCCGATCTTCAATTTCACTTTCTTGCCCTCTTTCCATATCTTCAAGGTTCCATAAATCCTCAATCCCAAACTTCAATACTTTGCTTTCTGACGAAGCTCTCAGGGATGGAGAATTTAAAGATTCACAACCCTCGACTGAAGAGCTTTCTCATCTCAGTCCTAAATGTTGCCCCCTTAGCCTGGGACAACATTTAGTCTCATGTTCCAGACTCTTCACCTAACCTCTCAGTATCTAACCTGCCAAGCCCCACAGAATCCTATGATTCAATAAGATCACCTTTCACCCTTCTCAATGGCAAGAGAATATGGGCTAATTCTATTCAATCTTTCCTTATTAGGACAGTCCTCTGATCATCCCAGGATGATCAAACTCTCTCATCCTAGAGACCATTTTGGTGAACCTTCGCCAAACTGCCTCCAATGCAAATATATCCTTTCCACAATGTGGAGACCAAAACTGCGCAGTCTCCAGATGTGAGCCCACCAAAACCCTGTACAATTGTAGCAAGACCTCTTTTTCATTATTCTACTCTAATCCCTTGCTGCTGGGGCAGCAGAGTGGTATAGTGGTTAGCACAGTTGCTTCACAGCTCCAGGGTCCCAGGTTCGATTCCCGGCTGGGATCACGGTCTGTGCGGAGTCTGCATGTTCTCCCAGTGTCTGCGTGGGTTTCCTCCGGGTGCTCCAGTTTCCTTCTACGGTCCGGGGATGTGCGGGTTGGGTGGAATGGCCACACTAAATTGCCCTTGGTGTCCAGAAAGGTTAAGTGGGGGATACTGGGGTAGGGTAGATAACTGGCCTGGAGTGGGGTGCTCTTTGTGGGGGCTGGTGCAGACGCAATGGGCCGAATGGCCTCCTTCTGCACTGTAAATTCTATGATCTATAATCTAGTGAACTTGTGTTGCCCTGCCTCCAAATGCTCAGTATGCCAACAGTTACAGTAGTAGTTGGAGAGAAAGCATTACATTTCTATAACACCCTTCAAAACCATAGCATGTCTTAAGGTGCCTTAGAAACATTGAAGTTTATTTTTGAAACATAATGCAAGTCAATAGGTGCACAGCAAGCTCCCACAAACAGCAATGACATACTGGCCAGATAATCTGATTTTCAAGTATCGATGGAGGGATAAATATTGGCCTAGATGAAGTTGCCCTGCACTTCAAAATAGAATGCTTAGGTGGGGTTCTTTTTCAGAGCGTTGGTGCAGACTTGATGGGCTGAATGGCCTCCTTCTGCACTGCATGAATTCTATAGTGGAATTTTAACTGTTCCATTTCCTGGCCCTCTGTATTGTTAGCCTAGTGACATTGCTATTAGGCCACCATCCCTCATCCATCCAAGGGGTAAGATGAACCAAAAAATCACATCCAAATGTGGCACCGCCGACAGTACAGCACTGGAGTGTGCCTGCATCATACGATCCAGTCTAGAGCAGAACTTGATCCCACAATCTTTGACTCAGGAGGGCAGAGTACAACCCATTGAGTCATGGCTGACAATCGGCAGTGAGAGGCGTTTTCACTACAGTAAGTGAATCTAAAGCAGAGTCACTTATTTGCAAAATACATGTAAACCATTTGATTTAGATTTCTTACTTTTTGTTAAGTTTGCTCACCCACTTCCTTCCACAGAGAGGAGGAAGTAATTTTGATTATTACTCACAAAAAGAAGTGTTCCACCTCGTGTACCGCTGTCAAGCTGCTATTAAAATAAACCATCATTCCAGCTTAGGCAACAATAGAAGATGATTTCAGAGTGAAGTTGGTCGATGGGAAGGCTAGTTGAGAAAAGTGTGAAGTGTGTGAAGGATAGGAGTCAAGGAATTCAGAAACAAATCCATAATCCCACACCCGAGAGAGAACACCAACCAAGAGGCTAGAGTCTGAGGGAGGGCACTGGTTACAGATCAGCGTCTTAAAGAAGTCAACCAAGTCTTTATTAACTAGAACTATTTGTAGATATTTCAAAAAAAGGTACAAATTAGGAGATGTCTCCACATGGAGGTCTATACACATCTCTGCTCAACATCACACTGACACGGAGCCGAGGGTCGTATGCTTTCTTACAACCTTGTGCAAATCTGCAATTTGATTTAAGATAGTGTTACTGTACTCAGTGCCACATGAACCCATTATACTACAATATCCTGCTAATTTTGTGCTCATTACAAAAACCACAAAGTCCAAACGAGAGATCAACATGGGACTTCCAACCAGATCCAGATTAAACTCAAATACAGTTCATAAGAGGCAATTGCTGAAGTTATTTCATTGCAGTATGAAGCAGAGTGGAGTATCAAACAGGCAGGAGATTGGCAGCCAATATTAGGAATCAAAAGTATCAACTGTTTCCAAAACAAATACCAGATATAGAAGCAAAAAAAAAAAAAAAACCTTTGGTAATATTAGCTCATTGGGTTAAATGACCTTGACATCTACACTGGAACAGGGAGAGACCATCTAGTCTTGTTCAGCCATTTCATCAGATCATGACCGACCACTATTTAAACTCCATATCCCTTACCCATCTACCAGGCTCAAGCATGAAAGCTCCAATGCGTCCTTCAACATCAAGCGCTCAACATTTCCAATATGCTTTGAGAGAAGTTGCTTCTTGATTTTCAAAAATCAAGTCCCCTCACTCTCCCATGATAGGGAATACTTTATTTCTATTACAACCTCACTGCAATCAGATCACCCCTCAAATCTAAATTCGGGGAATATGTGCCAAAATATATGCAAATTATTTTCTGCTTTTAGTCCCAACATCGTTCTGGTGAATCTGCACAGCACACCCCCAAGACCAGAGGTACACGGCACATAAAACTGAACTTACTCCAGAGGGGTCTGGTCAAGGTTCAGCACAGCTGAAGCACAACTTCCCTCCCATTTGAACCCAGTCCCACGAGAGGGCTTACAAAACAACACTGGGTCACCGGGGACACCTGGCATTACAATGGAGGTCCTTCTGCCAGTGTTTGTACATCCAGGTAGGCACGGTCCAAAGGTCACCAACCAATGACAAAACCAAACCAAGAAAGGCACTTTGTCAATGGACTGGTAATCCAGAGACCCAGGGTAACACTCTGGGAACCCAAGTTCAAAGTCCATCATGGCAAACGGTGGAATTTGAATTCAATAAAAAAAAACGGAAATAAAAGTTAAAAGTTGAATGGCGATCATGAACCATTGTTGATTGTTGCAAAAACCTATCTGGTTCACTAATGCCTTTTAGGGAAGATTTAGAAATCTGCTGCTCCTTCCTGGTCTGGCCAACATGTGACACCACACCCACAGCAATGTGTTTGACTCTTTCACAGTTCATGGGAAGGGATGGACAATAAACATTGGCCCAGCCAGCGAAACACACATCCCCTGAACAAGCACAAAAAAAAAAAGCAGCGCAGCGACACAGTGGCAAGCACTGCTGCCTCACGGCACCAAGGACCCGGTTCAATCCCGGCCATGGGTCACTGTCCGTGTGGAGTTTGCACATTCTTTTGAGTGTCTGCGTGAGTTGTCAAGCAAGGATGATAAATAAACCAAACACTGCGTCAGCTATAGCTCCTTGTTGTAGAAGATTGATATACTTTAATCATTCTCCATCAATAAAAGAGTTCCAGTCATGGGGGAAGTAGCTTACTGTGAAGAAAAATAATTTTAAAATGTGAAGAGAAAAAGGTTGATGCTTCTGTGCAGTATTACCATAAAGAAACAATGTGACAGGAAGAGACAAAACATGTTGGTATATCAACAAAAAAGTTAAATTAAAAATAAAGCAGAAAAGCTTAAAAAGGTGATTTTATTATATATTTATAACAAGATAAATGGATTAATAGCACAAAGATAGATAAGCGGTGAGATTAACTGAATGGGAACAAAGTCCTATAGCGAGCGCGTCTAGCTGTGTATTTCCCAACACTCAGTGCTGAGAAACAATGCTATAAAATGGCACTCGGGTTAGATAGGGGGCCTCCGGGGGAAAACACTTGCTCGAAGCTGCACATAGCCCCGTTTTGTGCACAGAGGAGCTCTGCTCGCCAGATCTCGTGTAGCACGAGAACCCCCAAAGTGACCCCACCCAAGCCCCAACGCACTGTGGAGGGTCTCCCCTACCCCCACAAACACCCACGCAGGGCACCCCCGGCCCGATCGCTGTGCAAAATGCCAGCTTGGTACCTTGGCAGGTCCAGGGTGCCTAGGTGGCACCAGCAGTGATGGGATGCCACCCTCCCAGAAGGCATGCGCTGGGGGTCTCCGATGCCCTGGTAGACCCCCTCACAAGTTCCATCTGGTCCCAGTTTGTGGAGACCAGTACTGAATCGCACTCGACTAAGGTCTCAAGACACAAAGGGGATAGATGCCAACATCTCGGGAATTTGCAAATTAAAGTGAAACTGGCCATCTCGCTTTAATGTGTGGATTTGCCCAAAAGTGACCCCACCCACAATGGCCGGAGTTTACATCGCAACGTCGCACGAGATTCCGTTAGATCTCACAAAGCGTTGTGAGCTGGGTAGATCCTGGGAGTGGGGGCTCCCAGCTTCCATCGGCCACACTGCGCCGAGCTGCTTTGCAGGCGCAGTGTGGCGGTTTGATTACACACCATGTAATTTTATTGTGTTGTGGAGGTAATCAAAGTTGGGCAACATATTGAAAAGGCGGACAAAATGGAAAAAGGAGTGAAAGTGGGTGGCAGGTGTCATGATATTCAGATAAACATCATGGTGCAAACATACATACACACTAATGGACAGATCAACGGACCAATCAATACATACACAACATCACATAGTCATGAGCACAATCACTATAAAACGGGGAACACGACACATCCCGCTCATTCCAGCAGGAGACAGCTCAGAGCACAGAACTCACAGCAAGCCACTCAGACATTCACAATGTGCTGAGTGCTTCTCCAAGATAGTGTTAGGGCTAGGTCCACGGGTTAGAGGGTAATAAACGAACCACAGTAACCACTTTACAGATGTTGTTATCGTTAGTAATAAAACTGGGTTGTACCATCTGCAACCGTGTTGGTTCGTCTATGTAGCAGAGCACCTAACATGACAGCAGGCAGTACTGACAATAAAAAGGATGACACAAAAAAAGTCATGAGGAATGATCCTGGCTCGAAAGAGCAAATATATTCAGTATTGGATGAAGATGAAATAACAAGCGTCAGCAAGTACTTTGGGAGTAGTTTATTGGCCTGCTCACAGTACTGTTGGTCAGAGCATTAAATCAAGAAATAGAAAGATTACTGGGTGACTTTAATCTTCATATAGACTGGGAGAAAAAACAGCAAAGGTAGCTTGGAGTATGAACTCATGAAATACATTTGAGATGGTTTCCTAGAGCAAAAACAACCAGGACAGAAGCTATTTTAGATCTTGTTTAGGGTCATGAGACAGGATTAATTATTCATTTCATGAGTGCGGCAGACACAAGTCCAAAACTAGAGGACTGAAATGAAAGGAGTCAGAAGCAGATATCAGCAAAATAAATTGGTAAAGGAAAAACATAGAATGACAGTAAACTAAGCAGAAATACAAAAACAGATTGTGGCGAAAGTGACTCTTCAAAAGGTGACAGGAGAAATCATGAGGGAATTTTTTTTTTTTTGATGTCTCTGCCATTCCATTATGTGCCTGCCCTCACACTACAAGGCACTAATGGGGAAGTGGGACCTTAAAGAGACAAGGAATTTACAAAGAAGAAAAAGCCGGGACTAGAAAAAAAAAATTCCCTCAACCTAATGACTTACAACCTCAGGAAGAAGTGGATGCTCTGACTGTGATCTTCCAAAATCCCCTACCCGGAATGGTCCCATTGGCTTGGAGGGTAGCGAATGTAACACTGTCATTCAAGGAAAGAGGGAATGAGAAAGCAGGGAACCACAAGAGCCCTGACATCAATCATCGGGAAAGTGCTGGAGTCTCGTGTGATGGAAAAGGGAACTTGACCAGAACAAAGAAAAAAGGGGAGCTCTTAAAGACATACACCAAGAATGATTAGCAATTCATTTTGCGAGGTGTGTAATTGATTGGCAATATAGACCGCACATCCCATGGTGAGATGTATCTTGATGCACTCAAGTCTTCTTGCTCCTTAATGTTGCAATGGAACTGCACACCAAACAATGTGAAATTAACAACTGTTGAGAATGGGCATCTGGTGCAAAAAGGAAGAACACTTATTTAAATAGCAAATACATATTTAAATAGCAAATACATACACAAGGATTATTTTTAAAATAATATTTATTAGTGTCACAATTAGGCTTACATTAACACTGCAATGAAGTTACTGTGAAATGCTCATTTAATATTGGGTAGATGCAGCAGCTAATATTCACAGTGGAGGTTCCATATAGGCAGAAATGTGTGATGATTGAGCTATAATCGTGGTTTGGATTCCGCCCTCACTCTTCAAACTGTGCCACTGCATCTTTTGCAATCTGATAAGAAAAGCAGGATCATTAAACAGTGGCAATGCAGCACTCCCTCAACACAACTCCCTGTGGAGGAGCATTTATGCACAAATTAGCGATAATTTTGTATTGATGTTTCAAGAGCAAATTGTGCCTCATTAGTTCAGGTGTGTCTGTATTACTCCATACAAGTCTCTTTGTAATGTTGTTAGACAAGGGGGGGGGGGGGCAGAGATGCAAAGAGAAAAAGGGAATTGCTAAAACAATTTTAAAAAACATAAACCTATATATTCCAACAACATGGAACTACAAAAAATGTGATGCGACATTGTGATCAAAAGTTTTTCTTTTATGTTGAAGGAGTTTTGTTTGTGCCAATGTCTTCCCATTTTGCAATGTTTGATGAGAGTCTGCAGAGATTCGGTGCTTTGTTTCAAACCACAGCACTTAATATGGACCACATCTGTCTCTGCAAAGTGGTCTTGCTCACTTCCTCATTCTCAAAAATCAGAAACTTTGATATTATGTTGTGTCAAGTAGTTTTTGAACCCACAGTAAAGGAAAAGGTTGCACATATAAAACACCTTACAGCCAATGAAGTATCTTTCAAGCGAAGTCACAGTTGTAATGTGGGACATGCAGCATTCCATTTGGGCACAGCAAGCTCCCAAAATCACAGTTTGTTATGGCTCAGGGGGCCATTTGACCAGTGTCTGCACCGGCTCTCCAGTCTGCCCGTTCCCCACTGCACACAATTTCTATTCAAGTGATCAAATAATGCCTTCTTGAATGCCTTGACTGAACCCGCAAATTGCCAGTGTTGCAGTTTCAATATTATTTCTAGGTATAAAAAAGTAATTTATTCATAATGAAAGATACATGTGGGAGGGATCTAACTCCAGGATATTGTGAAGAACGACATCCCAACCAAAATGGAAGATTTAACTCACTATTCATTTCAGTGCTTTTAGCCAAGATTTATTTCACATCTGCAATTTGAACCCTGCTGGGTACGGATTTTAACGGAGTGTAAAACAGTAATCCATGATTCAGAAGGCCATCATGAGTAAATAAGAAATATTCCCAGTAGTAGAGGGTCAGTTACAGAGAAAAGTTAGATTTAAAAAGTACTTGGGAAAAGACCCAGGAGAAGAAAACAATGATAATTTATGCAGAACGCGAGCGATTTTGAATGGGCTGCCTGAAAAGGTTCATGAAAATAGATTCAACAATAGCTTTCTAAAGAGAATTGGATAAACACTTGGAAGAGGAAAGATTTGTAGGACTTTGGTGAGAGAGACTAATTGGATCTTTCAAAGAGCCAGCACAGGCATGATCCTGGCTGGACATCTACATTCTACCCATACGACTGGCTGTGAAGCTGCAGTGCTAACCACTGTGCTACTGTGCCGCTAACTATAAATGAACCTGTTGAGCTGCATCATTCTACAATTCTAAGACAATTTTAAAAAAAAGTTCTAAATAGTTAGCTCAGCCGCGGGATGCTTTTTGAATATAGTCAATTAAATTAAATTCATTTTATTTATTATAAAATAAAGGACAAAAGTATAGTTATCCATCTTCATGTCAAAAACCCAGCAGTGAATTTAGACACACTGAAGGTTCAACAAAAGCAATAGGATAATGATTCGTTTTTATTTGATTTCAACCGAAGGATAAGTATTTGTCAGGACAAGGAAAACAGAAAATGTCATTTATGTACCTTTAAGACATTTGACTGCTCCTCCTCTTCCAGAGAAAGCCACACGATCTTTTACATCCACCCAAATGGACAAATCGGATCCAGAAGATGGCACATCAGAATGCAGCACCCCCTTCACTATTTCACTGGAGTGTGGACCTAGATTTTTGTGCTCAACTCTCCTACAGTGGGACCCGAGAGGAGAGTGTTATCCCCTGAACCACAGCTAAAGCAGTGATCACTTTGTGAAGTGCATTCTTCCAGCTTTGTTCAAATTGGTGGGTCCATGGGACAGAAGGATATATTACAAGGATATATTACCCTCAACTATTTCTGCAAGAGTGCCCACTCAAGTTTTCACCCCTGCAGTTACCCAGCAGTGGAACACCAGTGCAATGTTGGTTTTTTCAGTCACAGCTCATTTAGCAGAATTACCACTTGAGCAATAACCCACACACGGTCTTCGTGATTTTGTTTGGATGAGGCAAACAAGGCATCATTTACTGCTCCAGGTTCCCTCTGAAGGCAAGATGAACTGCACACAGCTTAAATCAATGGTCACCATCTTCCCTCATTTGTTAACGTTGCAACTTACACCAACAATAGACATGACTGCATCTGGTGGCAGCCAAACGACCTTGGAACTGGACCAGTTTGTCCAGATCAGAGTTCGATAAATGTGCTTTGGTTCAGTGAAGACCAACACCACCTCCAGCTAGGTGGTGGTTTATTAATCCTGGCTGAACAGAAGGAAGGGTTTAAAGAGATGATGATGTCAGCCCACCAGTACAGGGGGATTAACTTATTTTGCAGACTTCACGCCCTGGTCATGGCCAAAGATTTTGGTGAAGGTTAGTCTAGTTTACAATGCAACTCATTCCTGTTTGAAAAGTCAGTTAGAGATTTCAATGGAGACCGACTCCTGTCTGAGCTTTTTCTATTTTCCTGTGTGACTCTCTTTAGCACTTTATCCTGATGTTCTGAAATGCACTAAAGCAATGACAGTCTCTCTTTTCAGAAGTATAAGTTAATAACTATTAGCATTGTACTATGTGCTTCCCTACTCTTGCAGCTTCTCAGGCAAGTTGCTACAAAATCCCAGTGCAGGAGGCAATTTCGGCTCATCGGGTCTGCACCAGTTCTCCGAAAAAGCACTCTGTAGCACCGTCAATATGACGCGAGGCAGGTTGAGGTAATGTCAATTGAAAGCTTTATTAAGCAGAACTTTGGCACCAGCAGCGTGGTTACAGAATGCAACTGCTGAGGGAAATGGAGGGGAAAAACTGGGTTCTTTTTACCGGCATTTCTGGGTGGAGTCCAGTAGGTGGCAGATCCTATCAGGACCTGGCATCCCTCCACCAATAGCCTGTTGACACGTGGTGTACCGTATTACCCCTAATACATACCACCATATTCACCCCTTGTTGAAAATAGACCTGGCGGGATGGTGGTTCGCATGGTGGTAGGAGTTTACAGAGTCGGTACTGTGCCGTAACTTTGAACAAAACACAAAATTATCGCTTCAACTGGGCCAATGGGCCAAACAGGGTCAGCATGATGCCATAACTATAACAAGACACAATAACTGAAAAACTGGGCCAAACAGGGGTCGGCATGATGCCATAACTATAACAAGACACAATACTGAAAACGTTGTGTTAAAGTGATTCGATGAGCCGGATGGGCGCCCTGGTCGTCCTTTCCGATCGTCTCGGGCGTGGTGGTGATGGCGCTGGCTCGAGTCCCGTCGACTCTGGGAGCGTAGCGCTATCCCCTGTGTCCTTACTCCTGGGCGGGTCTGGGAGGAGAACCGAACCCCCCCAGGAATGGGGTGGCTGCGCGATGAACCGGCGGGAGTGAGGTGGTGATTGGTGTTGGGGGGGGGTAGCTCCGGCGGGCGCCAGATCTCGCAGGGAGACCGTGTCCTGTCGCCCATCGGGGTACTCCACATAGGTATATTGCGGGTTGGCGTGAAGGAGATGCACCCGTTCCACCACGGATCCGACTTGTGCGCCCGCACGTGTTTCCGGAGCAGAATGGGTCCCGGAGCTGCTAGCCAGGTCAGAAGTGGCGTTCCAGAGGAGGACTTCCTAGGAAAGAGGAGGCGGCGCTCGTGAGGCGTTTGATTCGTGGTGGTGCACAGCAGGGACCGGATAGAGTGAAGGGCATCCGGGAGGACTTCCTGCCAGCGGGAAATCGGGAGGCTCCTAGACCGGAGGGCCAGCAGGACAGCCTTCCAGACCGTTCCATTCTCCCTTTTTACCTGCCCGTTCCCCCGGGGGTTGTAACTGGTCGTCCTGCTCGAGGCTATGCCCCTGCTGAGCAGGGATTGACGCAGTTCGTCACTCAAGGAGGACCCCCTGTCGCTATGGATATAGTCAGGGAAACCGAACAGTGTAAAAATGGTACCGAGGGCTTTAATGACCGTGGACGCAGTCATGTCGGGGCAGGGGATGGCGAGAGGGAAACGGGAGTATTCGTCAACGACGTTCAGGAAGTACGCGTTGCGATCAGTGGAGGGGAGGGGGCCTTTGAAATCCAAACTGAGGCGTTCAAAGGGACGAGAGGCCTTAACCAGGTGCGCTCTATCTGGCCTGGAAAAGTGCGGTTTGCACTCAGCGCAGATCTGGCAGTTTCTGGTGACTGTTCGGACGTCCTCGACGGAGTAAGGGAGGTTGCGGGCCTTAAGGAAGTGGTAGAAACGAGTGACCCCCGGGTGGCAGAAGTCCTCGTGGAGGGCTTGTAGACGGTCCACTTGTACATTGGCACATGTGCCACAAGATAGGGCATCAGATGGCTCATTCAGCTTTCCGGGACGATACAAGATCTCATAATTGAAGGTGGAGAGTTCGATCCTCCACTGCAAGATCTTGTCGTTCTTGATCTTGCCCCGCTGTGCATTATCGAACATGAAGGCAACCGACCGTTGGTCAGTGAGGAGAGTGAATCTCCTACCGGCCAGGTAATGCCTCCAGTGTCACACAGCTTCCACTATTGCTTGTGCCGCCTTTGCCACTGAGGAGTGGCGGATTTCTGAAGCGTGGAGGGTTCGGGAGAAGAAGGCCACGGGTCTGCCTGCTTGGTTGAGGGTGGCCGCCAGAGCTACATCCGATGCGTCGCTCTCGACCTGGAACGGGAGGGACTCGTCGATGGCACGCATCGTGGCCTTTGATATCCGTTGTGATGCGGCTAAAGGCCTGGCATGCCTCTGTCGTCAGGGGAAAAATAGTGGACTGGATTAGTGCACGGGCCTTGTCTGCGTACTGGGGGACCCACTGGGCGTAATAAGAAAAGTAGTGAGAACAGCTGGTGAGTCAGTTTCAGCGGGAGCAGTGTGGAAGTGGCTGCTGGGAGGTAAGTCTGTCCTTTAAAAGCACTCGTCTTTGCAGGGGCAGGCCAGTCGATTTCGGCGGGAGTGGAGCTGGCTGGTTAGTCAATTTCAGCAGGAGCTGTTTTAGGCGGGAACAGGAAGTCGACCCGCGGACATCTGGGAAGACCCTCACCAATAAATTCTGGTGGAGAGGAAACCCGAGACACTACACGTGTAGTGTCTCCCACCCGCCCTCCTCCTCTAACCTAATAATAAAACCCATTGGTCTGAGGCAAGTACCATATTTTATTATATTATTATTTTTTATAAAAAATTTAATTTAGTTGTTAGCCAGATCTTGGTAGAAAGTTAGAGGAATGGCAGGGAAGGTAGTGCAATGTTCCTCCTGCAGGATGTTTGAGGTGAGGGATGCAGTTAGTGTCCCTGCTGATTTTACCTGCAGGAAGTGCTGCCATCTCCAGCTCCTCCAAGATCGAGTTAGGGAACTGGAGCTGGAGTTGGAAGAACTTCGGATCATTCGGGAGGCAGAAGGGGTCATAGATAGCAGCTTCAGGGAATTAGTTACACCAAAGATTGGAGATAGGTGGGTAACTGTAAGAGGGACTGGGAAAAAGCAGTCAGTGCAGGGATCCCCTGCGGTCGTTCCCCTGAGAAACAAGTATACCGCTTTGGATACTTGTGGGGGGGACGACTTACCAGGGGTAAGCCATGGGGTACGGGCCTCTGGCACGGAGTCTGTCCCTGTTGCTCAGAAGGGAAGGGGGGGGGAAGAGGAGCAGAGCATTAGTAATTGGGGACTCGAAGTCAGGGGCACAGATAGGAGATTTTGTGGGAGCGTGAGAGACTCACGTTTGGTATGTTGCCTCCCAGGTGCAAGGGTACGTGATGTCTCGGATCGTGTTTTCCGGGTCCTTAAGGGGGAGGGGGAGCAGCCCCAAGTCGTGGTCCACATTGGCACTAACGACATAGGTAGGAAAGGGGACAAGGATGTCAGGCAGGCTTTCAGGGAGCTAGGATGGAAGCTCAGAACTAGAACAAACAGAGTTGTTATCTCTGGGTTGTTGCCCGTGCCACGTGATAGTGAGATGAGGAATAGGGAGAGAGAGCATTTAAACACGTGGCTACAGGGATGGTGCAGGCGGGAGGGATTCAGATTTCTGGATAACTGGGGCTCTTTCTGGGGAAGGTGGGACCTCTACAGACAGGATGGTCTACATCTGAACCCGAGGGGCACAAATATCCTTGGGGGGGGGGGGGGGGGGGAAGATTTGTTAGTGCTCTTTGGGGGGGGTTTAAACTAATGCAGCAGGGGCATGGGAACCTGGATTGTAGTTTTAGGCTAAGGGAGAATGAGAGTATAGAGGTCAGGAGAACAGATTTGACGTCGCAGGAGGGGGCCAGTGTTCAGGTAGGTGGTTTGAAGTGTGTCTACTTCAATGCCAGGAGTATACGAAACAAGGTAGGGGAACTGGCAGCATGGGTTGGTACCTGGGACTTCGATGTTGTGGCCATTTCGGAGACATGGATAGAGCAGGGACAGGAATGGATGTTGCAGGTTCCGGGGTTTAGGTGTTTTAGTCAGCTCAGAGAAGGAGGCAAAAGAGGGGGAGGTGTGGCGCTGCTAATCAAGAGCAGTATTACGGTGGCGGAGAGGATGCTAGATGGGGACTCTTCTTCCGAGGTAGTATGGGCTGAAGTTAGAAACAGGAAAGGAGAGGTCACCCTGTTGGGAGTTTTTTATAGGCCTCCTAATAGTTCTAGGGATGTGGAGGAAAGGATGGCGAAGATGATTCTGGATAAGAGCGAAAGTAACAGAGTAGTTATTATGGGAGACTTTAACTTTCCAAATATTGACTGGAAAAGATATAGTTAGAGTACAATAGATGGGTCGTTTTTTGTACAGTGTGCGCAGGAGGGTTTCCTGAAACAATATGTTGACAGGCCAACAAGAGGCGAGGCCACGGTGGATTTGGTTTTGGGTAATGAACCAGGCCAGGTGTTGGATTTGGAGGTAGGAGAGCACTTTGGGGACAGTGACCACAATTCGGTGACGTTTACGTTAATGATGGAAAGGGATAAGTATACACCGCAGGGCAAGAGTTATAGCTGGGGGGGGGGGGGGGAAGGGCAATTATGATGCCATTAGACGTGACTTGGGGGGGATAAGGTGGAGAAGTAGGCTGCAAGTGTTGGGCACACTGGACAAGTGGGGCTTGTTCAAGGATCAGCTACTGCGTGTTCTTGATAAGTATGTACCGGTCAGGCCGGGAGGAAGGCGTCGAGTGAGGGAACCGTGGTTTACCAAGGAAGTGGAATCGCTTGTTAAGAGGAAGAAGGAGGCCTATGTGAAGATGAGGTGTGAAGTTTCGGTTGGGGCGATGGATAGTTACAAGGTAGCGAGGAAGGATCTAAAGAGAGAGCTAAGACGAGCAAGGAGGGGACATGAGAAGTATTTGGCAGGAAGGATCAAGGAAAACCCAAAAGCTTTCTATAGGTATGTCAGGAATAAGCGAATGACTAGGGAAAGAGTAGGACCAGTCAAGGACAGGGATGGGAAATTGTGTGTGGAGTCTGAAGAGATAGGCGAGATACTAAATGAATATTTTTCGTCAGTATTCACGCAGGAAAAAGATAATGTTGTGGAGGAGAATGCTGAGCTCCAGGTAAATAGATTAGATGGCATTGAGGTACGTAGGGAAGAGGTGTTGGCAATTCTGGACAGGCTGAAAATAGATAAGTCCCCGGGACCTGATGGGATTTATCCTAGGATTCTCTGGGAGGCCAGGGAAGAGATTGCTGGACCTTTGGCTTTGATTTTTATGTCATCATTGGATACAGGAATAGTGCCAGAGGACTGGAGGACAGCAAATGTGGTCCCTTTGTTCAAAAAGGGGAGCAGAGACAACCCCGGCAACTATAGACCGGTGAGCCTCACGTCTGTAGTGGGTAAAGTCTTGGAGGGGATTATAAGAGACAAGATTTATAATCATCTAGATAGGAATAATATGATCAGGGATAGTCAGCATGGCTTTGTGAAGGGTAGGTCATGCCTCACAAACCATTGAGTTCTTTGAGAAGGTGACTGAACAGGTAGATGAGGGTAGAGCAGTTGATGTGGTGTATATGGATTTCAGCAAAGCGTTTGATAAGGTTCCCCACGGTAGGATATTGCAGAAAATACGGAGGCTGGGGATTGAGGGTGATTTAGAGATGTGGATCAGAGATTGGCTAGCTGAAAGAAGACAGAGGGTGGTGGTTGATGGGAAATGTTCAGAATGGAGTACAGTCACAAGTGGAGTACCACAAGGATCTGTTCTGGGGCCATTGCTGTTTGTCATTTTTATCAATGACCTAGAGGAAGGCGCAGAAGGGTGGGTGAGTAAATTTGCAGACGATACTAAAGTCGGTGGTGTTGTCGATAGTGTGGAAGGATGTAGCAGGTTACAGAGGGATATAGATAAGCTGCAGAGCTGGGCTGAGAGGTGGCAAATGGAGTTTAATGTAGAGAAGTGTGAGGTGATTCACTTTGGACGGAATAACAGGAATGCGGAATATTTGGCTAATGGTAAAGTTCTTGAAAGTGTGGATGAGCAGAGGGATCTAGGTGTCCATGTACATAGATCCCTGAAAGTTGCCACCCAGGTTGATAGGGTTGCGAAGAAGGCCTATGGAGTGTTGGCCTTTATTGGTAGAGGGATTGAGTTCCGGAGTCGGGAGGTCATGTTGCAGCTGTACAGAACTCTGGTACGGCCGCATTTGGAGTATTGCGTACAGTTCTGGTCACCGCATTATAGAAAGGACGTGGAGGCTTTGGAACGGGTGCAGAGGAGATTTACCAGGATGTTGCCTGGTATGGAGGGAAAATCTTATGAGGAAAGGCTGATGGACTTGAGGTTGTTTTCGTTGGAGAGAAGAAGGTTTAGAGGAGACTTAATAGAGGCATACAAAATGTTCAGAGGGTTAGATAGGGTGGACAGTGAGAGCCTTCTCCCGCGGATGGATATGGCTGGCACGAGGGGACATAGCTTTAAACTGAGGGGTAATAGATATAGGACAGAGGTCAGAGGTAGGTTCTTTACGCAAAGAGTAGTGAGGCCGTGGAATGCCCTACCTGCTACAGTAGTGAACTCGCCAACATTGAGGGCATTTAAAAGTTTATTGGATAAACATATGGATGATAATGGCATAGTGTAGGTTAGATGGCTTTTGTTTCGGTGCAACATCGTGGGCCGAAGGGCCTGTACTGCGCTGTATTGTTCTATGTTCTATAAGCCCAGGCAACGTTTCAGGGCTTTGGCACAGTGGGGGAGAGGGAACTCCATGGGGGGGGCGCATGCGTTCAGGGTCGGGGCCTATGACACCATTACGCACTACGTAGCCCAGGATGGCTAGACGATCGGTGCAGAACACGCATTTTTCTTTGTTGTAAGTGAGGTTCAGGGCGTGAGCGGTCTGGAGGAATTTGGAGGTTGGCGTCGTGGTCCTGCTGGTCGTGGCCGCAGATGGTGACGTTGTCGAGATACGGGAACGTGGCCCGTAAACAGTGCTGGTCAACCATTCGGTCCATCTCTCGTTGGAAGACCGAGACTCCGTTCGTGACGCCGAATGGAACCCTTAAAAAGTGGTATAACCGCCCGTCTGCTTCGGAGGCAGTATAGTTGCGGTCATCGGGACGGATGGGGAGCTGGTGGTAGGCGGACTTGAGGTCCACGGTGGAAAAGACCTTGTACTGTGCAATCCGATTGACCATGTCGGATATGCGGGGGAGAGGGTACGCATCTAGCTGAGTGTACCTGTTGATGGTCTGACTATAGTCGATGACCATCCTCGGTTTCTCCCTGGTCTTAACAACTACCACCTGGGCTCTCCAGGGACTGTTGCTAGCCTGGATGATGCCTTCCTTCAGCAGCCTCTGGACTTCGGACCGGATAAATGCTCGGTCCTGGGCGCTGTACCGTCTGCTCCTTGTGGCGACGGGTTTGCAATCCGGTGTGAGGTTCGCAAACAAGGAAGGCGGTTCAACCTTGAGGGTCGCGAGGCCGCAGACAGTCAGTGGGGGTATAGGGCCGCCAAATTTAAATGTTAAACTCTGGAGGTTGCATTGGAAGTCCAACCCTAGGAGTGTGGACGCACAGAGATGGGGGAGGACATACAGCCGGTAATTTCAGAACTCCCTCCCCTGCACCGTTAGGTTAGCGATGCAGAACCCCGTGATCTGAACGGAGTGGGATCCCGCCGCCAGGAAAATTTTCTGGGTGCTTGGCCGAATTACGAGGGAACAGCGCCTTACCGTGTCCAGATGAATGAAGCTCTCCGTGCTCCCAGAGTCGATAAGACACGGCGTCTCGTAGCCATTCACTAGGACTGTAGTGGTTGCAGTCTGGAGCATCCGGGGTCGCGACTGGTCGAGGGTCGTCGAAGCCAGACGTGGTTGTTGAAGCTGAGCATCGTAAACAGGCAGTATGTGGCCGTCTGTGTCAGGGTCCTTCAGCCAAGATGGCAGCGTCCACGGATCGAGTGCGGTCGGGGGTGGACAAAATGGTGGCGCCCATCTCTCCCTCGTGGTGTCCGGGGTCCTCCATTGGTCACATGTGGATCGCTGGGGGGGGGGGGGGGGGGGGGGGGGGGGGGGGGGGCTGGGTCTGTGGTCCCGTTTCTTCCCCGGAGATAGCGGCGACCCCTCGGGACTTGCACACAGTCACATAGTGGCCTTTCTTCCCGCAGCTTTTGCAGGTAGCCGCACGGGCCGGGCATCGCTGCCGAGGGTTTCGGCTGGCCGCAAAAATAGCAGCGGGGCCCCCCCGGTTGGTCTGGTGTTTTGGCCATGCAAGTTTGCGGGGGCGGGGGGGGGGGTGTCGGAGAGTCGACCGCAGCGTGGGTCCACGGAGCCTAAGGGGCTGTAGTGCGGTCAGGGGCGTAGGCGCGGGCGTTACCAGAGGCCACATCGAGGGATGCCGCCAGGGCCCGAGCTTCTGTAAGTCCCAGAGATTCTTTCTCCAGAAGCCTCTGGCGGATCTGGGAAGAGGCCAAACCTGCCACATACGCATCGCGGACCAGGAGCTCGGTGTGTTCACTCGCTGTTACCGCCGGGCAGTTGCAGTTTCGACCCAGGATCTGTAGGGAGTTATAAAACTCGTCCAGCGATTCCCCCGGAAATTGCCGTCGTGTGGCGAGCTGGTAGCGAGCAAAAACCTGGTTGGCGGGCCGGATGTAGATATCCTTCAGCGTGGCGATGGCACCGGTGAAACCGTCCTCGATAAGGGAGTAGACGTCAGGACTCACCCTGAAATAGAGGACCTGCATCTTTTGTTCGTCAGTCAGTGTGCCGGGGGCCGTTCGGAGGTAGCCCTCAAAGCATGCCATCCAGTGTTTGAAGATAGAGGCCGAGTTAGCTGCTTGGGGTGCGATGCGCAGGCATTCCGGGGTGATTCGGAGCTCCATGTTCCCACGTCGTTTTCTTCAATTTAAATTCTGCTTAATAAATTGTAGCACCGTCAATATGACGCGAGGCAGGTTGAGGTAATGTCAATTGAAGGCTTTATTAAGCAGAACTTTAGCCCCAGCAGCATGGTTACAGAATGCAACTGCTGAGGGAAATGGAGGGAAAAACTGGGTTCTTATACCGTCATTTCTGCGTGGAGTCCAGTAGGTGGCAGATCCTATCAGGACCTGGCATCCCTCCACCAATAGCCTGTCGACACGTGGTGTACCGTATTACCCCCAATACATACCACCACACACTCTACCTAGGCCACTCCCCCGCCCTATCTCTGTAACTCCGCGCATTGATCATGGTCAATTCACCAAACTTGCACATCTTTGGACTGTGGGAGGAAGCCGGAGCACCCGGAGGAAACCCACACAGAATTGGAGAATGTGCATATGCCAGTCATCCAATGTCAGAATCGAAACCAGGTTCCTCATGTGGAGACAGCAGTGCTAGCCACTGTGCCACCATGACAGTATTGGATAATGGGCAGGATATTTTTAGTATCCAATTTCCAGTGGTGCATTGTAGGAACTAAGTTCCACAAGTAATACGTCACACGAGGGAGACATTAGGAAATTGGGTCCAGAAATGAGACTCCAACAAAGCAGGCAGTTGAGGGGTTAAACAGACCGAGGGGAAATAAAAACACACCGACACAGAGTCAGAGAGATATGCCCACACCTGACAACATTGTCCCAGAAACACGTTGAGCGAGAAATTGATAACCATCGAGAGCTGGCCAGGCGTCCATAACATAACCCAAACCAGCAAGCTTTAAAACTAAAAAATTGTTTGTTAATCTGTTGACACTCAGATACACAAAAATACTTGGTTCTTCATGAAACAGTGATCAGAAAATTGAATGTCAAACCAAGGAGGATATATTTGGGGGGAGGGGGGGGGGAAGAAAGAGAGGGGGGGGGAGAAAGAGAGGGGGGGGGGGGAGAAAGAGAGGGGGGGGGGGGGGGAGAAAGAGAGAGGGGGGGGGAGAAAGAGAGAGGGGGGGGGGAGAAAGAGAGAGGGGGGGGGGAGAAAGAGAGAGGGGGGGGAGAAAGAGAGAGGGGGGAAGAAAGAGAGAGGGGGGGAAGAAAGAGAGAGGGGGGGAAGAAAGAGAGAGGGGGGGAAGAAAGAGAGAGGGGGGGAAGAAAGAGAGAGGGGGGGGGAGAAAGAGAGAGGGGGGGGGAGAAAGAGAGAGGGGGGGGGAGAAAGAGAGAGGGGGGGGAGAAAGAGAGAGGGGGGGGAGAAAGAGAGAGGGGGGGGAGAAAGAGAGAGGGGGGGGAGAAAGAGAGAGGGGGGGGAGAAAGAGAGAGGGGGGGGAGAAAGAGAGAGGGGGGGAGAAAGAGAGGGGGGGAGAAAGAGAGAGGGGGGGAGAAAGAGAGAGGGGGGGAGAAAGAGAGAGGGGGGGGGGGGGGGGAGGAAAGAGAGGGAGGAGTTACCAAACACTCAGTGAAGTAGAATTCAGAAAGAGAGAATGTGGTAATCACCCGTTGTACAGCGGCTGCTTCGGGGAGGGCATCATAGAGGTCAGCAACAGCCCCTGGCAAGCCCAAGTGGTAGTGGTGAAAACTGGGGAGAAACACAATGGTCGTGGACTACAGCCAGACCATCAATAGGTACACGCAGCTCGACACGTACCCCCTCTCACGCATATCTGATATGGTCAATTGGATTGCACAGTACCGGGTCTGCTCAACTGTCGCCCTAAAATCCACCTACCACCAGCTCCCCATCCACAAGGCGGACCGCCCATACACTGCCTTCGAGGCAAATGGCCGCCTCCACCATTTTCTCAGTGTTCCCTTCGACGTCACCAACTGGGTCTCGGTCTTCCAAAGGGAGATGGACTGAATAGTCGACTGGTACGGGTTGTGGGCCACCTTCTCGTACCTAGACAATGTCACCATCTGCGGCCACAATCAGCAGGACCACGATGCCAACCTTGCCAAATTTCTCCGCACTGCCACTCTCCTAAACCTCCAAGCCATCCTCGGCTACGTGGTCCAGAATGGAGTTCTGGTGCCCGATCCCGACCGCATGTGCCCCTCATGGAGCTCCCCTTCCCCACTGCCCCAAGGCCCTCAAACGCTGCCTGACGTTCTTCTCATAGTACGCCCAATGGGTCCCAAACTACGCGGACAAGGCCCGCCCACTCTTCCAGTCCACCCTTTTCCCCCTGACGGCTGAGGCTCAACATGCCTTCTACCGTATTAGAGCAGATATCGCCAAGGCCGCGATGCATGCAGTAGATGAGACGCTGCCCTTTCAAGTGGAGAGCGACGCATCAGACGTCGCCCTTGCCGCAACGCTCAATCAGGCAGGTAGGCCGGTGGCATTCTTTTCCCACACCCTTCATGCCTCTGAAATTTGGCACTCCGTCGAAAAAGCAGCCCAAGCCATCGTTGAAGCTGTGCGGTATTACCGGGCCGGCAGGAGATTCACTACTGACAAACGGTCGGTAGCCTTAATGTTCAATAACATACAGCGGGATAAGATCAAAAATAATAAAATCTCGTGGAGGATCGAGCTCTCCACCTACAACTACAAGATTTTGTATCGCCCCGGCAAGCTCAACAAGCCCACAGATGCCCTATCCCAAGGTACATGTGCCAGCGCACAGGTGGATCGACTCCGGACCCTGCACGACAACCCTGGTCACCCGGGAGTCACACAGTTGTACCATTTCATAAAGGCCCGCAATCTGCCCTGCTCTGTCGAAGAAGTCAGGGCAATCACCAGGGACTGCCAAGTCTAGTGCAAGCCACACTTCTACTGGCCGGACCGTGCGCACCCGGTGAAGGCCACCCGCCCCTTTGAATGCCTCAGCGTGGATTTCAAAGGGCCCCTGCGCTTCACCGACCGTAACACGTATTTCATCTGTGTGGTCGATGATTTCTCCAGATTCCCATGCCCAGATATGACGTCTGCCACTGTCATCAAAACCCTCAACACAAACTTCGCGCTGTTTGGCTTCCCCGCCTACATCCCCAGTGACAGGGGATCCTCATTCATGAGTGATGAGCTGCATCAGTTCCTGCTCAGCAGGGGCATCGCCTCCAGCAGGACGACCAGCTAGAACTCCCAGGGAAACGGGCAGGTGGAGGGGGAGAATGGCACGGTCTGGAGGGCCATCCAACTGGCCCTATGGTCCAGAAATCTCCCAGCCTCCCGCTGGCAGCAGGTCCTCCCCGATGCATGCCATTTGGTCGCTACTATGCACCGCCATTAACGACGCACCACCACTAACGACACACCCCATGAACTTCTCTTTGCCTTCCCCAGAAAATCCACATCCGGGGTGCCGCTCCCGACTTGGCTCGCAGCCCCAGGACCCGTACTCCTCCGTAGGCACGTCAGACTCCACAAGGCGGACCCGTTGGTTGAAAGGGTGCAGTTACTCCATGCTGACCCCCATTATGCCTACGTAGCGTACCCAGACCGCCGCCAGGATATGGTCTCCCTCAGGGATCTGGCGTCGGACACACGCATAGGCACACAGAGACAGAGCGAGCGAGCGACACACAGAGCGAGAGACAGAGAGGAATCGGTCTGAGGCAAAAGCCCACACCCCCTTGGGTGAACCCCACCCTGCATAATGTGACCCGATTGGCCGACATATCCCTACCCAGGGGATTTTACACAGTGAACAGGGGATTTTACACAGTGAACAGGGGATTTTACACAGTGAACAGGGGATTTTACACAGTGAACAGGGGATTTTACACAGTGAACAGGGGATTTTACACAGTGAACAGGGGATTTTACACAGTGAACAGGGGATTTTACACAGTGAACAGGGGATTTTACACAGTGAACAGGGGATTTTACACAGTGAACAGGGGATTTTACACAGTGAACAGGGGATTTTACACAGTGAACAGGGGATTTTACACAGTGAACAGGGGATTTTACACAGTGAACAGGGGATTTTACACAGTGAACAGGGGATTTTACACAGTGAACAGGGGATTTTACACAGTGAACAGGGGATTTTACACAGTGAACAGGGGATTTTACACAGTGAACAGGGGATTTTACACAGTGAACAGGGGATTTTACACAGTGAACAGGGGATTTTACACAGTGAACAGGGGATTTTACACAGTGAACAGGGGATTTTACACAGTGAACAGGGGATTTTACACAGTGAACAGGGGATTTTACACAGTGAACAGGGGATTTTACACAGTGAACAGGGGATTTTACACAGTGAACAGGGGATTTTACACAGTGAACAGGGGATTTTACACAGTGAACAGGGGATTTTACACAGTGAACAGGGGACTAAGTCATTCAATATCAGTGAATCAGATTTAGCCTCTGGTAGTTTCCGCTTTCTGGAAGGGTTGCACCCGATGGGGTCAGTGGTGATGGCAGAACTCTCCTGTCACAGGCCTACTCGGTACTACACTACTCTGACCCTGCAAGTAGTCCACATGTTTCCTGACAATTCTATGTTGCACATTTACTTCGTTAAGTCAGCTGTCCGTGAGATGTCCGGTCTTGGCTATAGCTTATAGGACCCAGCTTGAAATTTCTGGCATACTGGTTCGTCCATCTAGCCCGAGTGAATTTGCCGGGGAGGGGAAAGGCCAGTCAGAAAAAGAAAATCAGAGGCACAGCCAGATCAGCTTTTTGTGGAAGTGGTGAAATTCAGCACTCGACTATTACTTTTGATTGGATTTATTGTCACATGTATTATTATACAGTGAAAAGTATTGTTTCTTGCATGTTTTACAGACAACATATACCGTACATAGGGAAGGAAGGAGAGACTAAGAATATAATGTTACAGTCATAGCTAGGGTGTAAAGAAAAGATCAACTTAACAAGGTAGGTCCATTCAAAAGTCTGATGGCAGCAGGGAAGAAGCTGTTCGAGTCGGTTGGTATGTGACCTCAAAACGTTTTTATCTTTTTCCGGACGGACGAAGGTGAATGTCCAGGGTGCGTGGGGTCCTTAATTATGCTGGTTGCCTTTGAGGCAGCGGGAATTATAGACAGACTCAATGGATGGGAGGCTGGTTGTGTGATGGACTGAGCTACATTCACGACCTCTTGTAGTTCCTGCGGTCTTGGGCACAGCAGGAACCAAGAATGCTTTCAATGGTGCATCTGTAAAAGTTGGAGTCGTAGCTGACATGCCAAATTTCCAAGTCTTCTGAAGTAGAATCGTTGCTGGGCTTTCTTAACTATAGTGTCGGCATGGGGGGGGGGGGGGGGGGGGGGGGGGGTGGGGGGCTAGCACAGGTTGTTGGTAATCTGGACACCTAAAAACTTGAAGCTCTCGACCCCTTGTACTTCATTCCCATTGATGTAAACAGGGGCATGTTCTCCACTACGCTTCCTGAAGTTGATGACAATCTCCTTCATTTTGTTGACAGAGGGAAGAGATTACTGTCGTCGCACCAGTTCACCAGATTCTCTCTCTCTCATTCCTGTACTCTGTCTAGTCATTGTTTGAAATCCGACCCACTACGGTGGTGTCATCAGCAAATTTGGAAATCAAGTCAGAGAGGAATTTAGTCACAACAGTCATAAGTGTAGAAGACGGAGTATATAGTAGGGGCCCCGTGGACACAGCCTCGTCAGGCACCGGTGTTGAAGGCGATCGTGGAGGTGGTGTTGTTGCCTTTCCTTACTGATTGCAGTCTGCGGGTTAGGAACATTGGCCCACGGGATGCAAAACACTAATTTCTCAACTGTGGCATCGGAGACTTCATTTGTAACACTTCCATCCACTTCGAATGGGCATCAGGAGCAAAATCAGTGCCCCAAAATATGGATACACACACATTGCCGACCAGGCCATTCGCAAGTGCAAAGGGGCTGTAGCAGGCAACTTCGGTTACAAATTAGCACTGATCACAGTGGTTAACTAACCTCATGGTCAGCATATATGCCAGGCCACTAAACCACTCAGGCAGGAGCCATTTGGTGGCCTGGCATTTATGACAACATTCAAATTTGACACACCGAGATGGGCACTATGTAATCCAGCCAAAAGTAAACTCCCTTCCTGGTACAGGATGGCGTCTTCAGTCATTCAGAATACAGTATGGCTTCATTTCTTCAGATACCAGCTCGTTAGTCCATCCTACCAATATTCTATGCTTCACATTGGATAACAGCAGGTCTCCGCTGGTCCCATCCTTGTCAACTGAAACTGTTAACGTACCCGAGAGGTTTTGCACCACCACAATTTCCTGCATATGTATATTCATATGCTGATAAGATTAAATGCCCAACCTTGCTGATGTGTTTGGTGGAATGGTTTCCTTTTTTAAAAATGGTTTATAAATTTACATACCCAATTCTTTTTTCCCCTTCCCAATTCATGGACAATTTAGCGTGACCCACCCGGTTCCTCCTCCTGCCCCCACACATCTACACCGGGCAACCCCTGCCCAGTCATGCAAATGCCAACTTAGGACTGCCATCTTGGCAACTAGGTGGCACTGCCAGGGTGCCCAGATGGCATCAGCAGTTCCAGAGCACCACCCTGCCCAAAGGGCATGCAGCTAGGGGCCTCCAATCCCTTGGGAGACACAGAGGCGTTCCATCTGAGTGCTCACCAGAGGTCTCCGAGGCAAAGGGTTTGAATGAATCCCAAGCTAGTCGTGGCCCAGTGGACTTGGTCCTGTGGGAATTAGGCAGATTGCTGCTAATATCTCACTGGTACGGTGGTAGTGTCCATGTTTAGGTTGCTAATTTGTGGTGATTATTCCCCAAAAGGACAGCCAGCCAGGATCTTACAACAGTCTGGAATCACAATGGGTCGTTTATCAGGTGCCAGTCCACAAGTTAGGAGATTTATTGAATTCAATTCCAGAAATATCAGTGAAATTTCAAATGCAATTTCACTAAGTAGCACAGCAAGTAATGGAAACAGAAAGATAATGTTGCAAACAGTGACAGAAGTAAATAAGCAGAGTGTGTGGAAGATGGAGTTTAAACAGCTTCAAATTCCTAGGAGTGCAAATCACCAATAATCTGCCCTGGTCCACCCACATTGACGCTACCACCAAGAAAGCACAATAGCACCTATACTTCGTCAGGAAACTAAGGAATGTCCACACTGGCTCGTCCCAACTTTTACAGATGCACCACAGAAAGCATCCTATCTGCTGCATCACAGCCTGGTATGGCAACTGCTCGGCCAAAGACCTTAAGAAACTTCAGAGAGTTGGGAACACAGCCCATCACACAAACCTGCCACCCATCCATTGACTCCATCTACCACCTCCCGCTGCTTGGGGAAAGCAGATAGCATAATCAAAGACCCAACTCTGGTGGAGGCTCAGTAGCAGAAGTAATAGGTGTTGATATTGAGAGGCACAAATGAATGCATTAAGCATTCTTGGACTTCAATTTGCATTTTTATAATTCCTTTTACAATCGGTAGCACAGCAGTTAGCACTGTGACAGCATTCCAACAGTACTGTACAGAGTGCCATCCTTGACCCTGCGCTCAGGTCTTTGGAATGAACCCACTACCTTCAGACTCAAAGTCATTACGGTGATGACTACTGAGTTAAAGTGCTTAAAGCTGATTTGGAGAGAGAAGAATGTATATTAGTAACATTCTCATCAGCAAAGAGGTATAATTGGATAACATAATGTGTTTTGGATTTTATGAATAAACCTAAAATGAGAGATAGCAGAAATATAGTTTGTGGTATGCTGCTTACTAAAAAGGTCCCACCAGCACCTCTATCCAGCCTCGGGTTAAAATAGCTGCATCCCTTCAGATCAACAGTAGAAATTTCTCCAGTAGATCATCCAGGCATTGGTTACTTGGGGAGATTGTTCTCAGAAAATGTTAATTACAAATGGTACAAAAAGATAAATTGTTTACATCAGGGTTTTTCAAAGTACGGGTCCCGATTCATGGGTGGGTCATGGGCAAGCCATGGAGCACAGTGGTTAGCACAGTTGCTTCACAGCTCCAGGGTCCCAGGTTCGATTCACTGCTTGGGTCACCGTCTGTGCGGAGTTTGCAAATTCTCCCCGTGCCTGCGTGGGTTCTCTCCGGGTACTCCGGTTTCCTCCCAGTCCAAAGATGTGCATATTAGGTGGATTGGCCATGCTAAATTGCCCGTGTGTCCAAAAAGGTTGGGTGGGGTGCTCTTTTCATAGTTGGGTGCAGACTCGATGGGCCGAATGGCCTCCTTCGGCACTGTAAATTCGATCATTCAATCGGTCGTGGCATTTTCATCGTGATCCCAGTCTAGGGTGAAGCACCCAATGGCCGCTACCAGCATTGTTAGAGAATGGCAGTGCCTGCCGCCTTTTAAATGAGAATGAAGAAAGGCTATGTGCAGTCTCCTGGCCATTAGTGGCAGCAGTGAGCAGGTCACACGTTCTGCACGTGTTTTTGGCAACTAATCACAGAGAAGAGCTGAATGGAAGTTGTGTTCCAAGAAAGAGATGGCCAATAGGCAGTATACCTACCAGCCAGGCTCTCATATCCGAATCTGTGGAGCGCTGCTCAGGAGAGTCCGGAGCATCCGAATCCAGGACAACACAGAGCAATACTAGTGTTAGCTTTGTACAGGAGTCTGCTCCTCTGGTTAACAGCCTACAAAGGAGAAATTTAACTTGGCAACAAAGCACTGTAAAGATGGGGCGCAATTCTCCCACTCCAAGCCCCCTATTCTCCCGGCCCCGGGGGGCTAGGAGCGGTGCTGCGTCAGTTACGAGCGCCGGGTCTTGGAGCCGTGTAAAAGCAGCGCCGCGTAAAAGCAGCGCCGCATAAATGACGTCATCCGCGCATGTGCAGTTACCGTCCTCCCCGCAAGGAGATGTCGGATGGATCTTGCGGGGCGGCAGAGGAAAGGAGGTCCTCCTTCAGAGAGGCCGGCCCGCCGATCGGTGGGTACCGATCACGGGCCAAAACCCTTTTGAGGCACACCCCCCTGATGCAGGAACTCCCCTCCCCACAGGCCGCCCCCCCAGCGTTCCCGCCAGCAGCGACCAGGTGTGGACGGCGCCAGCGTGAACCTGTCGTGTTGGACAGGCCGCTCGGCCCATCCAGGCCGGAGAATCGCCGCTCGCCCGTTACAAACGGCGATTCTCCCAGCGGCCAGCCGTGATTCTCGCTGCGCCGGTTTGGGGGTGGGTGGGAGAATAGTGTGCGGGGGCGGCATGGCGGGACTCGCGCGGCGCCCGGGTGATTCTCCCACCCGGCGTGGGGGGGAGGGGGGGGGGGAAAAAAAGAGAATTCCACCATGATTTCTTGAAGAATGGTTTTATCAATTGTGCCAATACAAATAAGGATGCAAAGCCCATGTGTGTTATATGCAGAGAACTACTGACAAAGGAGAAGGTGGTTCAGATTTTGAAAAAGTAGTGGTGAGTGAAAAAAAGTGTAATACTTGTGTTTGGGACCCCAGGGGGTCAGTTATTAACTTCCATCTCTCTCCAAATGTAAAACTACACTGATGTACCCGACCTGTGACAGCATATTAAAAACATGGCAAACGAGCATGCAGCTGTCTGCATTCTGGTGAAACATCTCAGAGGACTGTCCAGTGCAGAGTAAAAACAGGGATCTGGATTCTCCGCCCCGCCGCACCACATTTCAGGTTCACCCCTCTGGCAGAATGTTCCGTTATGCCGGCTGGTCAATGGGGTTTCCCATCGCGGGGCAGCCCCACAATGTCAGGAAACCCCCAGGCTGCCAGCAAAACGGAGCATCCCGCCAGCGGAGAATCCAGCCCAAAAACTTTGTTGCTTTTGTTCTTCATGACGACCTTCGAGAGAGCTCGGATTTATCCATTCTCAAAAATGAAGATGGCACAAAGGAACGGAATAACTCTGCCCCTGCTATGCACATTTCCGCCGCCCCCCCCCCCCCCCCCCCCCAAATGAACCAAGCAGGGTCCCCTTTTGCATTCAAGGTAATTGAAAATTGAATGCGGCGTGGGTCGTGAAGGTCAGCCAGATGGCAAAAGTAGGTCCTGGGAAAAAAAATGTTTGAAAAACACTGATCTACATCAATCAAGTTATGCCTTCAGTACAGTTGTGATGTGTAATATTTGGCTCAACGGCCACTGAGAATATTTTAAAAATCGCCACTGGCTGTAGACTCCTAATAACCAAGTCCATCTCATGGTCCTGGGGCCTCATCTTTCTGTCAGTGTGTCATCCAATAATAACCAGATTGGGTCAACTGCATCTTTTCTACACCAAAAGATGATCAAGGGTACAACAGGATAAAATAAAACAGGAAAAATGCCCAATATGCACATGTTGACAGCTTGGTATTAATATGCACTCAACTGTCCCATGCTGTCCAGCTGAGAACAGACCCAAAACAATTACTAGCTTCAAAACAATTAATAGAACCTATAGTGAGGCAGCACGATGGCACAGTGGTTAGCATTCTGCCTCACGGCACCGAGGTACCAGGTTACATCCCAGCTCTGGGTCACTGTCCGTGTGGAGTTTGAACATTCTCCCCGTGATTGCGTGGGTTTCGCCCCCATAACCCAAAGATGGGCAGGGTAGATGGATTGGCCATGCTAAATTGCCCCTTAATTGGAAAAAATGAATTGGGTACTTAAATTTATAAAACAAAATTAGAAGCTATAGCAGACGGGCTGTTCAGCCCATCTGATACATGGCAATATTTATACTCCCCATACCATCCTCCCATTCAGCTCCCACTATTCTGTCCTCATTCATGCATACATCAGGCTCCCTTAAATGCATCATGTCCTCCTTCAACCACTTCTCACTGCTCTAAAGAAACACCACCTAAAAATCATTTATTTGATCTGTTAGTGACTCATACTAACATACAAATTGAGAAGACATGACAAGCGCTCAGCTCCACTAGCCTGCTCGGCCATTATCACGGCTCATCTGTGGGTTAAACTCCATTTTCCTGCCTATCTGCTAAACTCTCCCAACTCCCTTGTCTGTCAAGACTTCATCTAGCTCAGCCTGGGCTACGTTGTGACCTAACCTCCCTTATCGGAGGAAAGAAATTCCATAGATAACCATCCTCAGGAAATAAAAATTCTCTTCATTGCTGCCATCTTAGTGTGTCTTTCAAAAGGGAAACATTCTTTCAGCATTCCCTCAGGATCTTAAATTCCTCTCAAATCTTCTAAACTCCAAATGGACACCAAGGCTCACTCAATTGGATATTGTTCCTCTACAATTTAAATATCATTCATGGAATGAGAGCGTCACCAGCAAGACCAGGCCAGAATTCATGGCCCTCAGGAAGGTGGGGAGCCGTCAACTTGACCCACACCAATCCATGTGGTGAGGGAGTGAGTTTCAGGATTTTGACCAAGCGACAGTAAGAGAATGACAATTTCACTTCAAGTCAAGATGGTGTGCAGCTTGGAAGGGGAATTTGCAGCTGGTGTCCCGATGCAGTGGCAAAGGCCACAAGTTTGGAAAATGCTGCTGAAGCAGCCAAGACAAGCTCTCAAAGGGTTAGTACAGTGTGTTCTTGTGGTGGAGGGAGTAAATGTTTAAGATGGTGTTTTCAGACCCTAAAAATTCATTTACGGGACGTGGGCATCGCTGGTTAGGCCAGCATTTAGTGCCCATCAGCAAGTTGGTGGTAAGCCACTTTCTTTAACTGCTGCAGTCCTTCAGGTGTAGGTACACCCATTGTGCTGTTAAGGAGGAAGTTCCAGAATTATGTCCCAGTGACAGCAAAGGAACAGTGATATATTTCCAAGTCAGGGTGGTGCGTGACTTGGGAGGGGAACCTCCAGGTGTTGGGGCTCCCAGGTATCTGCTGCTCTAATAAATGCTTTTCATAATAATCTTTATTATTGTCACAAGTCGGCTTACATTAACACGGCAATGAGGTTACTGTGAAAATCCCCCAGTCACCTCACTACGGAACCTGTTCGGGTACACTGAGGGAGAAGTCAATGTCCAATTCAACACATTTTTGGGGACTTGGAGGAAACTAGAGCATCCAGAGGAAACCCACACAGACACAGGGAGAATGTGCAGACTCCACACAGACTGTGACCCAAGCCAGGAATCGGGACCCTGGCGCTGTGAAGCAACAGTGCATAGACTATCGGGTCTTCTCTTACTCAAAAGAGTGAATAGTCCAAGCCTGCTCAATTTAGAGAGCCTAATTCTTTTTTTCCCAATTAAGGGGCAATTTAGCATGGCCAATCCACCTACCCTGCACATCTTTCTGGGTTGTGGGGGGTGAGACCCATGCAGACACAGGGAGAACATGCAAACTCTACACAACAGTGAACTGGGCTGGGATCGAACCCAGGTCCTTGGCACCATGAGGCAGCAGTGCTGACCACTGCACCATTCATTTATGGAGCTTTTTTTAAGCAATGTGATATTTTACAACTCCAAAAAATTGTAATGAAACTATGACTCCATCAGGAGTGTTCATTAATCTCATTTAACAGAGTACGTATTTGATTATGTTTATTTTCTTTCAAAAATCTTAGTTAACAAAACATCCAAGTTTTTTTTTTAAAAAGTGTCAAAATACACAAGCCTTTCCTGCAGATTCAGTTTTTAAATCTCCTTTCTCTACACATTTAACCAACTTGCAAATGAGGCAAACAATCTTTTTGCAAATCATTTTTCTAGTTCATCCGCTCAGTAACTTGCAAATTCAAATGAAAATAAACCCCAAGTTTCACTGCATCAGTGGTCATGAAAAAGTGGTTTTGGATTGGCTACAGTCAAATGAACTCTGTTACACTGTAAACATCCAAAATACGCAATAAGTTTTTAAACCTAGGACTGATACAACAACAAACCTACACAATTCCATCCGATACTTCAATATTCTTCTTCATCCGGAGGAACAGAACGAGAAGAGCACTCAATGTCTGCTCTGTCACAGCTGACCCAAAACAATTCAGGCCAATTAATTCACAACTCTCTATAAATGACAACTTAATGCAGTAATTTAATATGTTCCAGTCTATTTTAAAAAGTAATCTCATTTTCAGTTAGCACTTAGTCAGTCTCTTTTGGGAAAAACAAACTGTCTCTATACAAAAAAGGAGATTTTAAAAAGATGATTCTGGGATAGCAGTCATTAAAAGCAGCAGTTTTTGTGTCAAATCACACAAATATTCTGCTTTCCACTGGACATGGGATGAGAACGGGATAAGAACTGCAGTGACTCAGCTGATAACTCTTACACTATCTTGTCTATATGCCAATGCAATGCAGTAGATGATCAGAGACAGAGGTACTGTGCAGCTTTTTCCCACATTTGATTTGCCAAAGAGGTTTTTTTAAAAAAAGGATTCAATTTCTCCAATCTGTTTAGCTAAGAGTTAAGGAGTGCGTTACAAAATCTCACTGATGGTATATATTGCCTGCATTGCTCTTCCTCCTCCCCCCTTGGATATACTGAAAGGAGAAGCCTACAGTGGAGGGCTGATTTTAAAATAGGCAGCTTTCCTTCCACAAGGTTACCATTCCGTTAACATCTTGCACTCAATTCAGGGAGGCAAATAGCAACACAGCCCATTGCGAATAATTAACATTTTAAACATTGCACAGGTTTTAAACACGGATACAGCCCAGGGAGTGAGTGCATTGTTTACTGATCTAGCGACCTCTCAGGATGTTCAACCGTGTCCAGAGACTAGTTCTACAATGTCATTTAGATGATGTTTTTTCTTCACACACATGCACACGATAACTGGACCTGCAACTTTCAGCACGTAAACACATCCGCGCGAAAAACAGACCGGAGCCGTTCTACCTTACAACATCCCCGAATCCAGAAGAGCAATGCTACAGACAACTCCTCGCACCCACAGCCTGGAGGGTCCACCAGTTAAATATCCAAAGCTACTCACTCCTCATCAAGGACATGCAAAAGTACAAAACATTATAAAGTGCACCCGAATTCCGCCAGCTACGTTCCGCCCGTTTAAAACCATTCAGATACAACTCGAGATTGCGAAGGTCTTACATGTTTTTAAATGACTACGATTTTATTTTGCCCTTGCAAAGGCTGAAGGTCACTGAACTGTAGTATGCAGCAATCTACAACTCAAGACGAAACATAACGACTGCAAACATCTCAGCACCTACCAATAGAGACATGAAGATCCAGTCACAACTGCATCGACCATTTAGATTTATCTACAGCCGGCAGTCTTAACCAGCATTAGAAATTAGAGCACAGCAATTGTCCAGGCCATTCAGAAGGATGCAGAACACAAGACACCCCCGAGCAAAAACTCAGCAAATCACCTTACTGGCATTGCAAACAAAAATAAGGGGTAATTAATTAATCACCCAAGGATCCGAGCGGTTATAAATAGCCCTGCTGAAGATGTTCTGCATCCACCTGACTGATTCTGACTATCAGAATCACTCACAACGGGCCACTCGCCGCAGCTTGTTCACCGAAGCTGGTTTCTGCTCGTTTGGACCATGAGCTATATAGCTGCATGAGGTCTTTAGTATTCTTGAGCAGTGACTGCAGTCAGCCAATTGCAGCAGAATGAAGTGAATCAGCACATGGGCACCAACTGAAAGAGTAACATTAGCAGTGAGTGAGAAGCTCCTCCACAATCAAATATAGTCACTTAATTTTTTCAATCTTTATTATTGTCACAAGTAGGCTTCCATTAACACTGCAATGAAGTTACTGGGAAAAGCCCCTAGTCGCCCGCTCCAGCAATACTGTTTGGGTACCAGAGGGAGAATTCAGAATGTCCAATTCGCCTAACAAGCACGATTTGTGGGAGGAAATTGGAGTACCCGGAGGAAACTCACGCAGACCGGGAGAACGTGCAGACTCCGCACAGACAGTGACCCAAGCTGGGAATCGAACCTGGGACCCTGGTGCTATGAAGCAACAATGCTAACCACTGTGCTACCAAGCTCTTGTAGTGTTTAGTAAATAATACTCACAAAATTTCTCAGCAAAGAACCTATTCAAACATATCTGGCTGGGCAGCTGGGTGCTTTCTGTCCATTGGAAGTATTGCTAAATCTGACAAATATATCGGTGGGGTGTTGAACTGGGACAGGATTAATGGACTTCCACGACAGCAAAACTGGCACTGCATTTGGACCGATTCAGCGATTGCCAAGGTGCTATCACCAGCGCCATGTGGAACACAAACAATTCCAATGAGAAACGGTGCTGGATTCGCAATTGACATTCAGGAGGCTGACAAGCTGCAGCTGCATATGTACACTTCACTCCCCACGCACACACACATCCCAGCCAACAAGATGGCACTGGTTGAGCTGGAGTGCATCCATTGACTGATGGGTCAGCTGGGGCCAGAGTGCACCGAGTGGGGTGGCCTTGGGGGGGGGGGGCACCTATACGACCCGTGGCCCTAAGTTTACAGTGGGCAGTCAGCGGTGTGTGCAGCTGCATAGCTGCCTATCAGGTTTGGCAATAGTGTTCCATGTCCATCCATCCTGACCCCACAGCCCACCTCCTGGCCACCCCTGCTACTCCCCCCAGCCCTGGCAGAAGCTCCCCCCCCCCCCCCCCCCACCGGCCAGCGGCACAACTGTCAGCATACTCCCCCTCTCTCTCCCTCAGCACCCATGGCGCCTGTTTCTCGATTTTTAAAAGCACAAATGAACCTCGCTGTCAGGAATTCGGTTCATTGGAGGCGGACAATTGCAGAGGCCCCGAAGAATACTGGGTCAGGTCTGCTAATGATATGCCAACAACGTTTACTGTACGTGCGTTCTGGAATGCATTGGCGCTGCTGTCGACGCAATGGAGAATTGCGATTTAGTGTGAAATCGGCACCCGCTGTGATTTCAGCTTCGGAACCGTTTCTCCGCCCAATCGCGTTTCCCAATTCCGCCGTCGGCCGGCAGAGAATCCTGCCCAGAATGCTTCATAACAACAGTGCAAATGGTTTCCTAACTTGTATTTAATTAAGGAATGTAGAGATAAATAAATTGGAAAACTTTTCGGGATTCATCATAAAAAGGAGTATCTTTGAGTTATTACAGAATAACAACTTGCTCACAGAATGGTTACAACACATCTGCTCTGTCCTGTCTCTACTAGCTCTCTGTGAGAGCAACTTTTTTTTTTCTTAATAAATTTATAGTACCCAATTATTTTTTTTTCCAATTAAGGGGCAATTTAGCATGGCCAATCCACCTAGCCTGCACATCTTTGGGTTGTGGGGATGAAACCCACGCAGACATGGGGATGTGAGAGCAACTTGACTAGTTCCCCCTACCCTGCCTTTTCTCTGTAGCCCTGCTAATCCCTTCTCATAAGAGAATTTCCACTTGCCTTTTGAAACCCACCACATGCTCAAGCAGTGCATTCCGGATCCTAACCAGTCGCTGTGTGAAGAAGTTTTCCCTCCCATCATCTTTGGTACCTTTGCCAATTACCTTAACTCTGTGCCCTCTCGTCTCAATCCTTCCATCAAAGAGACCAGTTCCTCCCTATCTACTCTGTCCAGACACTTCATGATTTTGAACACCTCTATCAAATCTCCTCAGCCTTCCATTCTCCAAGGAAAACAGTCCCAACTTCTTCAATCTTGATGTACGTGAAATTCCTCATCTGTGGAACTATTCTCATGAATCTTTCCTTCATCCTCTCTTATGCATTCACATCCTTTCCAAAATATGGTGCCAATAACTGGAAGCAATACTCCAATTGAGGTCAAACCAGTCTTCTATACAAGTTTAACATAACACCTTTGGTTTTGTACTCTATGCCTCTATTTACAAAGCTCAGGACTCCAGATGTTATATTAACCACTCTCTCAATTTGCCCTGTCATCTTCAATGCTTTGTGCTTAGTCTCCCAGGTAGCTATGCTCCTGTGCCCTGTTTTGAATTGTAGCCTTTATTTCATATTGACTCTCCTCATTCTTCTACCAAAACGAAAAATGTCTCTGCATTAAATTTCATCTGTCATTCCAGCAGTCTGTTTCTGCCCTCATGAAGCCTATCATCATCCTCACAGTGCACAGGGCCTGTGTTTTATGTCATCTGCAAATTTTCAAATTGTGCCTGTACACTATGTCCAGAGCATTGATATAGATCAAGAAAAGCAGTGGTCCGATACCGATCCCTGGGGAACCTTCCTGTCCTTCACCACAACTCTCTGTTTCCTATCTCTGACTCAACTTTGTATCCATGCTGCCACAGTCCCTTTTATTCTATGAGCTTCAACTTGCTTGTTGTGTGACACTTCATAAGGATCCTTAACATAGAATTGTCCCAAGTGTTATCAAACAAAATCTAATCCCAGGCACATAAAGAGATCTCAGAAAGACGTCATCGAAGACAGTGAACTAAGAAAAAGCAAAGAGCTACAAAAATTATCCAAATTCATGACTCAGTTCTGTTACATATGAGATTAATTGAGTTGAGGACAATGCAATGCTGTCAGCACACCAGGGTCTATGCTCAGTAGCTAATGACAATGAACAGACAATGGATAACAAATACCATGTGAGGACAGCTACAGATCAAATGACACATACATAATACTTAGTTCACATCATGCAGTTCCTATCACGTACTACTACACATGCATCTATGTAGCGCCATTAACATGGTAAAATGGCCCAGGATACTCACAGGAGTGTTTTCAGACAAAACTTGACACTGAACCACATAAACATTGTTAAAAGCTTGGTCAAAGAGGCCTGCTTCAAGGAGCCAATTATCCTGGCGTTACATGAACGGTGAAGAGTGTATCATCCTTCTGTATTTCACACTATCATAGGAACATAGAAAATAGGAGCCCCTCCAAGCCTGCTCCGCCATTCATTGTGATCATGGCTGATCTTCTAACTCAACGTTATAGTCCTGCAACGTTATACCCCTTGACACCTTTAGAGTCTATGGGTCCGATCCAATGGCCTCGCTATGCCCGAAAAGCAGCTGGCCATGGCGCAGCGCGGCCATTGAAAGCCAGGAGACCCCCCCTCCCGGGATCTACCCGGGTTGCCACACCTCGCGAGATTCAACGGGATCTCGTGAGACGTTGAGATGTGAATCCCGCCCACAATGGGCGGCTTGACATTTGCAAATCTGCATATTAGAGCGAGGCAGTAAGCCTCACTATAATGTGCAGATTCCAGAGGTACCTGAGGCTTTGGGATTCAATCCCTTTGCCTTGGAGACCTCGGGCGAGCACCATTCAGCACTGGTCCCCACAAACAGGGACCGGACCATAGACTGGAGGCCCCTAGTTCATGCTGTTTGGGCAGGGTGGTGCCCTGGCCCTTCTGGTGCCAGCCTGTCACCCTGGCAGTGACACCCTGGCACTGCCAAGGTGACAGGTTTTGGCGCCTGGGCAATTGGTCTGGGATTGCCTGGTGTGGGTGTTGGGGGAGTTGGTGGGGGGAAGGGGTGTTGGGGGTGGGCTTAGAAGCACAAGCCCAACCCAGCAGGGGCATTTCACTTGGGCTTGGAGTAATATTCCTTTATCTTGAGGCGGGGGGGAGGAAGGATTGGTTGGGGGTGGGTTTAGAAATACAATCCCAACACAGTAGGGGAATGTTACTTGGGCTTGGCGTAATATTCCTTTATCTCATGGCCTCACTAAGAAAATCTCAACCTTTCCCTGGCATCTTTGATTCCAATGATCTGAGTATGCAATACAATTAGAGTGCTATATAGGGATGTGAATCTTTGGAATTCTCTAGCTCAGAGGGATGCAGATGCTCCATTGTTGAACATATTTAAGGCTGGGATAGACAGAATTTGGTCTTTCAGGGAATCAAAGCATATGGGGAGTGGGAGAGAATGTGGAGCTAAGGCCAGAGATCAGCCATGATTTGATGCACGATCAATGACCACTAAAGCGAGGTTGTAGTCCAACTGAAGGCTTTAATAAGCTAGATGTTTCCCCAGCAACTCAGGTACAGAATGAGGGCTGCTGGGGTGGCACGGGTTCTTATACTCCGCCTATTAGGACGGAGCTATTATACACTCTAGCCAATAGAAAGCATACAGTTTCCACCAATGGTGCTTTAGCCTATCAGATACCGTAATACCTATAATACCACATGATTGTATTGAAGGTGGAGCAGGGTCCTGTGGGCTACTTCAGCTTCTGTCTCTTATGTTCTTCAATGAAACCAATTCATCCTGGAATAAAACACTAACAAAAACTATTATTTGACTTGCATTGATGGTGGAATCACGTTATGGGGTAATAAACTATGAGGATCTCATCTCAGATCGTTTCACTTTCCTCGTCCTACTTTCAAATTCTTCAGGCTACCAGACATGCATTTACATTCAAATTCTTTATCCTTTTGTTCCACAGTGGCCCCTATATTTATTAAGACATCACACGCATAACTTTTGATGAATGGGTTTTGTGTGTTTACATAAAAATCACTTAAATATGAACCAATGACAGGAAACTTATTATGAGACTCTGTAAGCCAGGGGAAGATGGCCATTATTCTATCAGAGATCTATTCAGGTGGAAGATCAATAATAAATTGCAAAAGAGAGATACTTGATGCATTGTACTTCCCCACTTAACTCATTTATGCCCAGAAACCCACAGCCTTTTAGCAACTGATTTGCACCTGTCTCTGGCTGAAAATACAGAGGGGGCAGGATTTTCATGTGGGCTTCAGGACCCCACCACCCAGTTCAAATAGGGGTCAGAAGTCCACATGTGCGTGGAATAGTCACTTACCTGTGACTTGGGCAATTAGTGGCCCGAGGACGTGGTCAACAAATGAAGGAAGATGGGTGGACTCAAGCTCAAAGCCAACAGGAATCCCCAGCTTGAATGTGGCAGCAGGGTGCCATGGCAGGTAAACTAGGAAGAAGGCACTTCAAAATGGAGGGACCCTCTTCAACTTTTTCAAATATAAAACAAATGTGCCTTTGCAGCTGCAGGTCACCACTGTGGAGGGTGTGGCGAATATTTCAATAGGGTGTGTGTGGCGGAGAAGACCTCTAAGCCTGTCTGGAGTGCTGCTGGCCCCTCCTGCTGGGAAGTCACTTCCAGGTAGTTGTACTGTCCCGCGCTGTCGCTAGGGACCTTGAGTCCAACTGGAAAATCCTGGTCAGCCTCTGATCATTGGCTTCAATAGGCCTTTATTGGTTCAATTGGCTCTCCGTGTGTGTGGGTAGATAGCCAGCCATCCCCTGCGCTCCCCTCACCCTCACCCACCCCACTTACCCAAAAATGGCCCAAGAGTGGAATGGGGAACAGGCACTTAGATCAGCAACCCGAAATTCATCACCTGTCCGCCTTGGTGCCCAACCCCATCGGAGCTGAAAATTTAGGCCAGGAAATCCCAGGCCATGGTGAGCAGCGATTTCCGAATAACAATTACGCAGAAACATGAGAAGCGAGTGGGTAACTGCTCCCTGTCTCAAACACTGACTCCGCACACCATCCCATTTTGTTCATCTTGTGATGAGGCAAGAAATAATAACCTCCCCTCCAAACAGCTCACCATCACAACGGAAGCAATATTTACACATTGCAGTCACGCAACACTTTGATACTGCTTTTGTAGCTGGGAGGTTGTAACATAATTGTTAGCACTTTCAGTAAGTGATCTTGCACAGTGTTGGACTATGAAAAGAATCTAGGGTGTTGTAGGTGTAATTCAATCAAGAAAATAGATTTTAAAGAGCAGATTTTTCTTTTGTCATCATTCCAATTTGTTCCCTCTATGCGCACACTGTAAAATGCATTAAAATCACAAGTACAGAAAATGGCAATTAACTTATAAATTTGGCCAGAGGTAAATGATTTTTTCAAGTCTGAATCTCTACATAAACTATCTAAAAAAAGCACAATCACAGCAACACCAGAAACAGCACAAATGAATCTGGAAGCCTCGCAGTAGAATTTTAATGACCAGTACATTCTCTATAGGTTTCAGCATACTGTAAATTATTTGTTGCAATAAAGAAAACCACAAAAGTTAGTAGTTACCAACTCACAATAAGCTCAAAAGCAAATATTAAAATCAAAATCTCTGCCAGGTGATGTAGTCGGGCTTTGAAAGGTTGTGAAGCCTCCAACTCCTAATCCATGTGCTGCAGTGCAGCACAGACTTGTTATGTACTTGTGGCTAGATTGAATTGTCAACAGTCCTTCATGGAAAGGAAAAGGGCCATGTAAAGACTAAATCATTTTGCCTTGTTAGTTGATTGTGTTTGAGACAATCTTCACAGGATTAGAGTGATAACAACACGATCCTCAGTGTAGAATATTTGATTAACGTAAGCGTTTGGTAGGAAAACCAACTGATTAAAAGCCCTGCTTTTCATGCATTGCAATAATATTTTTTAAATTAGAAACACCACACTTCCCAGTGTGTGCATTTTGCAGATTTTCTTCAGCACCAACAAATGAAGATCATTTTGCAGAGATTATTTTTATCTATCTTGAATGAAATTCGCTTATTGTCACAAGTAGGCTTCAAATGAAGTTACTGTGAAAAGCCCCTAGTCGCCACATTCCGGCGCCTGTTCGGTGAGGCCGGTACGGGAATTGAACCGTGCTGCTGGCCTGCCTTGGTCTGCTTTCAAAGCCAGCGATTTAGTCCTGTGCTAAACCAGCCCCTATTGCACATAAATCTTGCACATTTAAACATCATTCATGGGCGAACATACTGGATTCTCAAAGTCAAAATGAACACATACAATTTTTTCATAACCATATAACTGAAAACTACTGGGACAGCCAGTCAATTTGCTTTTCATTAAACAGAGCATCTAAGATAAGGCATGATGTGAAAAAGTCCTAAATACGATGATTGTTGAAAAGAACATGAAGGAACATTAGCTGTAGCTATCATACCAATGTTATTAAAACACATATATTTCTTGACAAAAGCCCTCTTCATCGTTTTGAATATCCTGGGAGCCATTTAATCCTTCCATCATACTCACGGAACTAGTTATCTGGTATTGCTATATTGCATTTAAAGTAAGCAAGTGTCTCTGGCAGAAGCAAAAATCACCTTGCACAAAATGTAGATAATCCTGGAATGCAAGTGCACTCCTAGATGAATCTCGACTGCCTGAAGACATTCATGTTTTTAAACAGAAAAAATGAATGCTGCAACTGTTCAGAACAGACAATTGATAGATTTTCTCATCAGTTTTAATACAGAAGGATAAATACTTATTGTTCAACGCTCAAAATATATTCACAACCGCACCCCTTCGCACAGTCATAAAGATGCTCACACTTAAGAAAAGATGGCGATGAGACTTCCGGGTGCGGCGATGACCAGCTATGTCGCACGTTTCGGCAACTCCCGGTGGAACGGACTTTTGGGCTCTTAATAAGAGCCCCAACGGCAATTTTAATGGCTAGAAGCACTGTGCGGTAAACCAGAAGGGAATCCCCCCTGGGAACGGATGGAAAAAGGAGAGGGAAGTGGCCAGATTGCAGTGGATCCTTTGGAGCAGCGGCAAGGAAGGCAAGCAAGAACCAAGATGGCGACGGAAGG
This sequence comes from Scyliorhinus torazame, assembly GCF_047496885.1. Lineage (NCBI taxonomy): Eukaryota > Metazoa > Chordata > Chondrichthyes > Carcharhiniformes > Scyliorhinidae > Scyliorhinus > Scyliorhinus torazame. The sequence continues at coordinate 95,324,155 of NC_092725.1, read as the reverse complement.
TGGCAGTTTAACATGGGACCCTGAACAACAAGAGTTTTTGAAATGTTGCGTGGAAGAACTTAAAAAGGAAATGAAGAAGTAGCTGTTGGCCCCGATATTACAGGCGATCGAAGGGCTAAAGGATGAGCAAAAGACCCAGGAGCGGGAGCTTCGGGTCGTGAAGGCAAAGGCTGCCGAGAACGAGGACGATATACAGGGCCTGGTGGTGAAGACGGAGATTCACGAGGCACACCATAAACGATGTGTGGAAAGACTGGAGGTGCTGGAGAATAACGCGAGGAGGAATAATTTAAGGATTCTTGGTCTTCCTGAAGGTGCAGAAGGAGCAGACGTCGGGGCATATGTGAGCACGATGCTGCACTCATTAATGGGAGCGGAGGCCCCGGCGGGTCCGCTGGAGGTGGAGGGAGCGTACCGAGTGATGGCGCGAGGACCGAGAGCAGGAGAAATTCCTAGAGCCATAGTGGTGAGATTCCTCCGTTTTAAGGACAAAGAGATGGTCCTTAGATGGGCAAAGAAAACTCAGAGCAGTAGGTAGCATTTGATAGAGTGGAGTGGGATTATTTGTGGGAGGTGTTGAGGAGATTTGGCTTTGGAGATGAGTATATTAGATGGGTACAGCTGCTGTATAGGGCCCCGATGGCGAGCGTGGTCACGAATGGACGGGGGTCTGCGTATTTTCGGCTCCATAGAGGGACGAGGCAGGGATGTCCTCTGTCCCCATTATTGTTTGCACTGGCGATTGAGCCCCTGGCAATAGCATTGAGGGGTTCCAAGAAGTGGAGGGGAGTACTCAGGGGAGGAGAGGAACACCGGGTATCTCTTTACGCGGACGATTTATTGGTGTATGTGGCGGACCCGGCGGAGGGGATGCCAGAGATAATGCGGATACTTGGGGAGTTTGGAGAATTTTCAGGATATAAGCTGAACATGGGGAAAAGTGAGCTGTTTGTGGTGCATCCAGGGGAGCAGAGCAGAGAAATAGAGGACTTACCGCTGAGGAAGGTAACAAGGGACTTTCGCTACTTGGGGATCCAGATAGCCAAGAATTGGGGTACATTGCATAGGTTAAACTTAACGCGGCTGGTGGAACAGATGGAGGAGGACTTCAAGAGATGGGACATGGTATCCCTGGCACTGGCAGGGAGGGTACAAGCGGTTAAAATGGTGGTCCTCCCGAGATTCCTCTTTGTGTTTCAGTGCCTCCCGGTGGTGATCACGAAGGCTTTTTTCAAAAGGATTGAGAAGAGTATCATGAGTTTTGTGTGGGCCGGGAAGACCCTGAGAGTGAGGAAGGGATTTTTGCAGCGTAGTAGGGATAGGGGGGGGCTGGCGCTACCGAGCCTGAGTGAGTACTACTGGGCCGCCAACATCTCAATGGTATGTAAGTGGATGGGAGAAGAGGAGGGAGCGGCGTGGAAGAGATTGGAGAAGGCGTCCTGTAGGGGGACTTGCCTACAAGCCATGGTGACGGCGCCGTTGCCGTTCTCACCGAAGAAATACACCACAAGCCCGGTGGTGGTGGCTACTCTGAAAATTTGGGGGCAATGGAGACGGCATAGGGGAAAGACGGGAGCCTCGGTGCGGTCCCCGATAAGAAATAATCATAGGTTTGCTCCGGGGAGAATGGATGGGGGATTTGGAACATGGCAAAGAGCAGGAGTAACACAATTGAGAGATCTGTTTGTAGATGGGACGTTTGCAAGTCTGGGAGCACTGACCGAAAAATATGGGTTGCCCCAAGGGAATGCATTCCGGTATATGCAACTGAGGGCCTTTACGAGGCAACATGTGAGGGAATTCCCGCAGCTCCCGACGCAGGAGGTGCAGGACAGAGTGATCTCAAAGACATGGGTGGGGGACGGTAAGGTGTCAGACATATATAGGGAGATGAGAGACGAGGGGGAGATTATGGTAGACGAGCTGAAAGGGAAATGGGAAGAAGAGCTGGGGGAGGAGATTGAGGAGGGGCTGTGGGCTGATGCCCTAAGTAGGGTAAACTCATCGTCCTCGTGTGCCAGGCTAAGCCTGATACAATTTAAGGTGTTACACAGGGCGCATATGACTGGAACACGGCTTAGCAAATTTTTTGGAGTAGAGGATAGGTGTGCGAGATGCTCGAAAAGCCCAGCGAATCACACCCACATGTTCTGGTCATGTCCGGCACTACAGGGGTTTTGGGTGGGGGTGACAAAGGTGCTTTCGAAGGTAGTGGGGGTCCAGGTCGAACCAAGCTGGGGGTTGGCTATATTTGGGGTTGCAGAGGAGCCGGGAGTGCAGGAGGCGAGAGAGGCTGATAATTTGGCCTTTGCGTCCCTAGTAGCCCGGTGCAGGATACTGTTGATGTGGAAGGAAGCCAAGCCCCTGGGTGTGGAGACCTGGATAAATGACATGGCAGGGTTTATAAAGCTGGAACGGATTAAGTTCGTCCTAAGGGGATCGGCTCAAGGGTTCACCAGGCGGTGGCAACCGTTCGTCGAATACCTCACAGAAAGATAGAGGGAATGGAAAAGAAGAAGACAGCAGCAGCAGCCCGGGGGGGGAGGAGGAACCAGAGGGATTCTCAGGGATGTTAATATATAAGTATAATATGTATAGGTTGTTGTTATAGATAATTGTATATTGGACTGTTAAAACATATTTTTGGAGAATATTTATCTGGGACAAGGCCGTTGCCATTTAGTTTTGTTTTTGTTTTTGTTTATATATTATTTATTTCTTGTTTATAAAACTGGCCATTGTTATTTATATTGTTATATTACTGTGTAAAGGATACACAATGTACTGTGATGGTTGGCCAAAAATTTTCAATAAAATATTTTTAAAAAGAGAAAAGATGGCGATTGCAAAAGAGGCAGCGTGCACTTAGGTCTTAAAAAGTCCAAAAATTCACTGTCACAATTATTTCCCACGAGATGAAATCTGGAAACATTGCAGGCCTGTGATTCCATTGGTACTCTGAAGAAATCGAGTCTGGAGGTTAATGAAGTTGGATATGCAGTGGTTTACTGCTTGCAGTCAAGATGCAGTTGTAGCAAAAACCTGATTTGGTTCTTCAAATAGATAGGCAAAGACCTATCTACCTGCTGATAAATCTTTGACAGGGTCCCATTCCTTTGCTGCTCAGGATCCTTTCTCCTGTGTTTCTGCTCCAAAAATGTCTTATTATTTGTCCTGAATAGGTTTCTGTCATGTGACAAGTCTTTAATTTTCTTGCAAATGGTCTCTGATGATTTAGCCATTATCAAACAATGGGGTCTGAGTTTCACCCCTTCAAGTATCATCATTTTAGAATAGGAGTTTCTCACATCCATTCTTTGGAATTCCACTCCAGGGATGAAATGTCTGCTTGAAGTTTGTGCACTAGTTAAAAAAAATATTCAGACAAACACAACCATTTATCTGCAGGAAAGGTCTGTTGCATTTGAATGACTTTTTAATATGTCTCAGACGTTCATTTGCATTTTTTTTTCTTGTCCAGACATAAAGGCTAGTTCAAGGCCTTGTGTAGTTTCCATGTACATTAACTTGAAAGAAAAGGTCACCTGACCTCTCAACTTCATTGTGTTGTACAAATAAAGTGCCCATTCTCCAATTTTTCTTAGATAAAGACATCATTTCAAATTTATACTCTATAAATCTATGAGTTTATATTACATGAGTGTGACAATGGATGTAGCCAGTGTGGATCACCTAGTGTAGTCATGGACAGGGAGTCCGAAAGGGATGAGGGATCTGAAGATAAACATCCATTTATTTATTTTAGCATTCTGTCCACTTGGTCATCCCACTTCAAGTCAGCTTAAATGTATATACCCAAGACTTTCAAGGCTTTCAACTCTGTCAGGGTGTACCGATTTAATTTGATGTAAAGTGGTACATGCTCATGTGTACTGAACTCTACTCACATGGCATTATATTTAGTACCATTTAACTTTATCCTGTTTCTCCACAACATTTGTTCAGGGCATCAATAGTTCTCTGAACTTCACTGACCATAAGCTATGGCCTAGACACTGCGACCGTCACATTATCCAAGTATCTCTATTATTTGCGGCCCGAAGAAGTGAGAGCATCATTAATAATGAGTAGCAAAAGTATTGGCCCCAGTCAATTGGCCTGAGGCACACCAGCTTTTAGTTGAACACTTTTTGACAGACTGTATCTGACACACTGGGCGTGATTCTCTGAAATGGAGACAGAGTGTTCGCGCCTTCGAGAACGCCGCCGAGGTTCACGACGGCGCGAAACGGCCCAAATCCCGACCAATTCAAGGCCCGAAAATGGGCTAGGAGCGGCGCCGCGTCATTTACGCGTGCCAGGCCTTGGCGCCGCGTAAAGGCGGTGCCGCATACATGACGCGGCCTGCGCCGCATAACTGGCGCCACCTGCGCATGCGCGGGTTGGCCGGCGCCAACCCACGCATGCGTGGTTTCCGTCCTCCCCGAGTCCACCCCGCAAGAAGATGTCCGACGGATCTTGCGGGGGCTGCGGAAGAAAGGAGGTCCTCCTTCAGAGAGGCCGGCCCGACGATCGGTGGGCACCGATCGCGGGCCAGACCCCATTTGAGGCCCCCCGCGGTGCAGGATCCCCCCTCTCCCCCCCGCAGGCCACCCCCCCAGCATTCCCGCGCTGTTCCCGCCGGCAGCGACCAGGTGTGGACGGCGCCGGGGGGAACCCACCGTTTTGGGCAGGCCGCTCGGCCCATCCGGCACTGAGAATCGCGGGGGTACTGGTGAATCGCTATTTTCTGTCTGGGGCGATTCACTGGACCGCGCCGCGCAAAACGCAATTGTGCCAATCTGTCCGCTTCTGTGAATTGCGGGAGGGCGTCGGACCGGCATCGTGGGAAAATTTGGCGACCCAGGCGATTCTCTGAAATGGCGCAGGAGCAGAAAATCGCGCCCACTGAGTGCAATCAGTGACAAAGCCAGCAATCCATTGGACAAAAATCACACTATGTTTAACTTTATTAACTTTGTAATCATAACTGTATAATCAACTTTGTCAAATGCCTTTGAAAATCTGTTGTATTAATGGTTCACGTTGTTCCGAGTTTATTGGTGTCAGACAGTGGGGTTGTCGATATTCCAATATCCATTTCTTCAGGTTTTAATTATTGTTGGAGATTAAAACAAACATTTTATTAAACATTTTCTCTCTTGATCCCGCCTTTCTTTCCCTCTCTCTACATGATTTTAAATCCAATTAAATATTCCAATTTACAGTTCTTAGTTTAGATGTGCCCCAGTTGAGATTCTTCAATCCTGTTGATTGGAGAGACAGTCTTGTTTGTCATGTTCACACAGATCCGAGATTCATTGTACAGGACGGTGAGCTGTTTCACTTCTCTGATTCAAACGACAGCTAGTACGAAAGCATCATTGCAGTGCCGATGGTAACCATGATGTGGCAATGCCGGCGTTGGACTGGGGTGGGCACATTAAGAAGTCTTACAACACCAGGTTAAAGTCCAACAGGTTTGTTTCGAATCACTGGCTTTCGGAGTGCAGCTCCTTCCTCAGGTGAATTCACCTGATGAAAGAGCAGCGCTCCGAAAGCTAGTGATTCGAAACAAACCTGTTGGGCTTTAACCTGGTGTTGTAAGACTTCTTACTGTGCTCACTAAAGTTTGTGAGCAAATGTAAGTGTAATCAATGGCATGCGTTGTTCATTCCTCATTACTCGCCAAATACAGCCACAAGGGGCTGTACCAAAACTGGCAGGCAAATATCGCTGAATCACAGTGAAAGACTAACACAACCAGTAGGTACACCTACTTCATAAATACGTTCTACTTCAATTTCCTTATGTTTTTCAGAAATCTATAAAATCTGTACCTTCTCACTGTGTATATAAAGAGAATTCAACAGAGAAACTGTATGATAAAGTTACTTCCACATATGCAGTTCTTGGACAAGAAAACATTGACTGGGTTGCAATGCTATTGATTATTCTATACTAAGCTCACCAGATTATAAACCAAAGGTGCTTCACATCATTATCGTGACTGACATTTCATGCAAACAGAATCACCTCAAACTTCAGATTCCTGAACTCTGTACCTTGCTGGTTGTTGGCAGGGTACATCTCTCCCAACATCAGACGTCACCAAATCATTGAAGTTCCCTCACCTCCAGTTCCATTATATTCATTCAACATCATCTTGAAGCTCAATGTAACCAGCATTTGGCATTGCCAAAATAAACTCAGCAACTCACCTTGTGCCCCTACATGTTCTATCCCAGGTTAGATTTATTCAGCCCTTTGCAGTGGGAACCATGGTGCCAGCACTGCTTTCTTGTGGGAGAGGCTCTGCGACATTCTCCCACTGGTGGGAATGCCTACCCCAATTAAGTCAAAGAGCGGAAGAGATGGACATGGGATTCCTGGGAAGAGACTGACACCCATTATCCCTGAGCCCACTGCAATGCATTGGTGAGGGCTGGTGTGGCCTTAGGTAGCCATCATTGGTGCTGGCTGGAATGACAGACTACCAACCTCTGATTGGCCAGCAGCTTTCAGCAGGTAGGATTCCATTGTTGGGACCTCAATCATGGTCTCTAGACGGCCAATTAAGCACCTGAAGGTCACTTGATTCTGTCCACCCTCCCCCATAGAATTAATGGGGTTCCTCTCTAGTTTTCCAACTGGTGTGGGAGACCTCCATTGACCCACCAAAATATCGTCAGGAAACAGGTCATTCACCAATCTGGCCCATGCCAGATTTTATGCTCCACAAGAATCAACTCTTTCCCACCTTTCTGCATCCAGATCTATCTGCAAATCCCAACTACTCTTTTCCCCTTTATGTGTTTAATTGACCAAAGTTCCTTTGATATCACCTTCCAAACTTGCGAATTTTACCACCGAGAAGGACAAGGACCGCAGATACCTGGGAACACCACTACTTGGAAGTTCCCCTGCAAGTCACTCACCATCCTGTCATGTGAGAGTACCTTTAAGACATAGATGTTTAAGCAATGTACCTTTAAGAAAACAGTAATGTCAGAGAGTGGGTGGAGCTGAGGTTAGGTCAGCCATTTTGCAGTTTAGTTTTGCAGTTTGGAGGAAAAGAGCTGGGTGTGTGTCTGTGTTTTGCAGTGAGCTGGATCTCTGCCATGAAAGACTATCTCTGGATCATTTGGGTGATTTAAACTTATAATAGTGAAGCCTTTAACCTGATGTGATTTTGTTTAAAGATGTTAAGTCTCTTGGAAGTTTGAAGGAACATTTTAAGGAATTATTTACTGTTGCAATATTTTCGGCGTTATTTTTGAAGTAAGGGGTGTTAAGAGATCCAATGTTTATTTAAGATGTTAAGTTGAGTTCATGGAATTAACAGTGTTTTGTGTTTAAAAACCCACGTGTCCATAATTGTAATCCCACACCTAGGGAACAAGCCGTGTGCTAGGAAAAGCAACAAATCCATTAAAGGGAGAGGTTGGTTGAACTCCATGATACATTTTGGGGTTCTGAAAACGCCTCGCCCATAACAATCCTGACTTGCAAATATATCGGCGTTCCTTCACCGTCGCTGGGTCAAATTCCTGGAACTCCCTATCATCACTGTGGGTGCACCTGCACTACATGGACTGCAGTGGTTCAACAAAGTGGCTCATCACCACCTTCTCATGGGCAATTATGGATGGATAATTCTCCCCGTGTCTGTGTGGGTTTCACCCCCACAACCCAAAGATGTGCAGGTTAGGTGGATTGACCGCACTAAATAATAATAATAATTACCCCTTGATTGGAAAAAAATAATTGGGTGGACAACATTTTTTTTTAAAAGAGAAAAAAAGGATGGGCAATAAATGCTGGCCTGACCAGTGACTCCCACACCCCAAGAAGGAATTTTAAAAATCTTGCATCTTGATGAATGTATCCATGCCAGTCATTCAACTGATATTTGTAGTAGTGCGTTCCTCATTCCATTTGTTGGGCAAAGAAGTTTCTCCTGAATTCCTTACTGGATTTATTCATGATTATTTGATATTGATGACCTCACATTTTAGTTCCACCTGCCCCATCATCCCCAACATTTCATTCTGTGGGATTTTCCCTGTTGCTTCAGATTAATGCATAGGCACCTAAGATTCATTTGTGTACACTGATCTGCACCTCACCCAGTGCTGCTGTACACATTATTGTATAAAGAATTCACATATACATCCAGTGACTTCTGCAGCAACCCAACTGTGCACCATTTGTTCAAGGAGCAGAACCTTTTCTGCTGATTTCGAACAGCAGATATCAGATCATGTCTGATTTCCAGTTCATCCAAAATCAAGCTTTTTCAGAAATCTCTCTTAAGACAAAACTAAGGATACAGCCAGGAGAATACCCCCCTTCCCAAAGAAAGGCATAATTCTATACTCAACTCACTCCTGGAATGAAGGGCTTATCCTATGAAGCAAGGTTGAGCTGGTTGGGTCTATACCCATTGGAGTTCAGAAGAATGAGAGGCGATCTTATTGAAAATTACAAGATCCTGAGGGGACTTGATATGGTCAATAGCAGGAGAATGTTTCCACTTGTGGGAGATACTGGAACCAGGGGACACAGTTTAAGGATAAGAGATCTTCCATTTAAGACTGGGTTGAAGAGAAATGTTTTCTGTCAGAAGGTCATTGTTCTATTGAAGTCTCTTCCCCAGAGAGCAACTGTGGCTGAGCCATTGAATTTATTGAAGTCAAGGGGGCAGATAGGAAAGAGACTACAAACAGACCAGGTATGATCTTATTGAATGGTGGAGTAGGTTTGAAGGGCCAAATGACCTACTCCTACTCTTAAATCCTATATTCCTATGTCCCTAAATGGTTCAGTAATATTGGAAAATAGCGCCTAACAAATAGTGAAGTTGGCGCTTGCACACCACTAGAGATTTGCAAATCACTAGAGATTTACTGGTTAAAACCACAAAAGGTACATAAATGTCTAATGTAATCATTTCTACCTGCCCACTAATTCACTTAAAAATGATTGTCGTTAAGCCTTCCAGCTATTTACATTTTCAAGAATGAAGAAGCTCAGCCTAAATTCGAGTTCTGAATGACAATACAAACTGCAGGATTCAATCTTCTCACGTCTCGGGAAAGGGTAAATCAATTCAGACGTCTGTTTGGGAGCATATATGTCATGAACCTGCCTTTTACCTTTTGCATTTGCATAATAAGAAATAGGAGCAGGAGTAGCCCATTTGGCCCATCAAGTCTGCCTTGTCACTCAATATAATCATGGCTGATCTAATTTTGGCATAAACCTCACTTTCTTGCCTGCCCCCTCTCCCTGCCTCACCCCCAAACTTGACCCGCTTGTCAATCAAAAATTGCTCTAACTCAACCTTGAATATATCAAATGGCCTCCACTGGTGTCTGAGGAAGAGATTTCTGAAGACTAACCACCCTCTGAGGGAAGAGATTCCCCTAATCACAGTCTTAAATGGGAGTCCCTGTCCCCTAGTTTTAGATTTCCCCACAAGAGGGAATATCCTCCCAACATTCACCCTGTGAAGTCCTGTTACAATCATGGGCTGGATTCTCCGCCCTGTGATGCCGCCTACACGGATATCGATGGAGCGGAGAATTGGGCATCTGGCCAAAATGGAATTTCGGGCTGGGCACCAAACCAACTGCTTTGCTCCAGCCCTCCACTGGTGGTGGGATCAGGGTTCACGTCTACGCGCCAGCGGGCGAATGCTAATGGATGCCATGGGTCTTAATCACCCATTTGCATCCACTTCGTGGGCCCGGCACCAGAGCTTCCAGGCCCTCACGATTCTCCGGTCCTCTGGGCCAGGAATCATTTACCAGATGTGGTGGACCTCGCCGTGGGCCAGGGGAGTTGTCCCCCCGAGGGCCAAACTCCCCCCCCCCCCCCATAATGCACAATCTGCCCACCCCTCCCCTACCGGACTCCCCTCCCCCCCAACCAGAGACCCCCCTAAAATGGGAAACACCCGCAGAGAACCCCTAGATAGGGAGACCCCCACAGAAACCCCCAACATAGGGAGACTCCCCACAGAAACACCTAACTAAAGGGGCCCCCAGAGAGACACCCTAACTAAAGGGACCTCCCCCATAGACCCCAAACTAAAGGGACACTCTATAGCAAATCCCTAACTAAAGGGATCCCCAGAGACCCCCTAACTAAATGAACACCCCAGAGAGACCCCCTAGATAAAGGGACACCCTACAGAGGTTCTCTATTGAGGTCCTTTCATTAGGGGGTTTCTGGGGGTTGGCTAGCCTGCTCAAAATAGTGGCCCAATAGCAGGATTCCCTCAGGAATCTGTCATATGTACACATGCAAGGGTTACAGAATTGCTTACTTGGAGCGCAAATCAGTTCCAATTCAATTCCAGCAGGAGAATGTAGGGCGCGATCGTCCAGCCATGCTGTGCTGGAATAGCAGCTCGCCGCAGAGCAGCGTGGCCAGTGAAAGCCAGGAGAACCAGATCCCGGGATCTACCCGGCTCGCAACGCCTCGCGCGATTATGGGGAATTCCGCCCACAATGGGTGGGATCAGTTTTTGGCAAATTTGCATATTCGAGCGAGACAGTAAGCCTTACTCTAATGTGCAGATTCCCAAGGTACCTAAGCCTTTGGGATTCAATTTCTTTGCCTCAGGAACTTCGGGCGAGTGCTATTTGGTACTGGTCCCCACAAATGGAGTGCAAAACACTGTCCGAGTTACAGTGAAGAAGTCGGAAGGGGAGTCACGTGTGGACCGCAATTTCTTCGTGAAGCGAGTGCTGCTCGAGTGCTGCGGGTTTCAAGCAACAGATATCTTCTGCTTGCAAGATTCCCCAACAATGGATATTTTAACGTTACCTTCAAGAGTGTCGCAGCTTGCATCATATTTTTGAACGTGTTCAAAGGAAAAGGTAACCAGAGCCCCCTGTCTATCCTGACTGCGGAGCCTCTGTTTATACTACCGTTGCAGCAAAACCGGGTTGTTACACTGCACACGTACAACCCCCACGTCCCCGTGTCTGATGTGCTCACGTTCCTCGCCAGGTACGTCGAGCTGAAAAGTAACAGCGTGCAACTGAAGGACACCTTTGGCATCTGGACAAGTGAGCACCAGATTAAGGTGACTCTGAGAACAGACGGCGACGGAACCATCCTGCATACCCCCTCCAGTTTCGCCATTGGAAGAAATCGTGGCTATCTCTACTACGTGGGGCAGCCACGAGTATGCCGCACCTGTGGTAAAACGGGGCATGTTGCCACCAACTGCAATGTCACCTTCTGCAAAAACTGCAGGCAGGAGGGACACATGACAAAGGACTGCAAGGAAGACAAGTGCTGCAACCTGTGTGGGGAGGCCGGCCACCTTTACAGGGCCTGCCCAAAACGCGGGGCAACGTACGCACAAATCATCAGCGGCGGAGTCAAAAAGGCGACCACAGAGGAGGTTCATGCACCCTCCATCGACAAAGACACCACAGCACAGAATGCTGAAAATCAACAGAAGGGCCCTCAACAAAAAGTGGAGGCCGCAGCTCAACCTGACAACTCAACCCCATCCTCATCTGACAAGGAAGACTCGATGGAAGAGGATGGAATGTAGAATCAGGAGCCCTGGGAAACGGTGAACAGGGACAAACGAAAGAGGAAACAAAAAAATAAACTGAAGAAACCCCCGATGGGGAATGGCAAAAAACGGCACCTTTCAGCCAGCGGACTTAGCGCCGACACCTCCTCCGATGAGGGAAAACAAGACGAGAATCGGCCTCAAAATAAAGAGGCAAAGTACCAATGTGGAACGGGATGCACATACAGCTTTCTCAGCCCTGCAACTGTGCAACAGTTTGCGAGCACCACCGGCATGCTGGGGAACATTCAACAGCTGGAACACCCAACTGCATAGACTCTGGACTCTGAGACTGGTAAATCTACCTTTTTGAAATGGGGTTTAAAATTGCATCTATTAATGTGCGAAGCATGAAAGATACTTTGCGGTGTGTAGCCACACTCAGCTACTTAGCAAACGTGAAAGCCGACCTACTGTTCCTGCAGGAGTGTGGAATTCCTCACCTCAGCAACTACAGGCGCTGGTCCAGCTGGTGGTCCCACGGGCCATCCATCTGGTCAGGAGGAAACGACTGTCGTTCCTCCGGCCTGGGTATTCTGCTGTGGGGAGGCAACTTCACTATCTCCGACGTTAAGGAGGTAGTGGGTGGACGCCTCCTTGTAGCAGACATCAAATACAAAAACGCTCCTCTCAGACTTATTAATGTGTACGCCCCGGCTGTAAAGAGTGATCGGCTGCCAGTCCTTCAGCAACTCCCACTGCTGTTGGCCACCTCCAAGCCTGTCATTCTGGGCGGTGACTTCAACTGCATCATCGATGCGGCTGGACGATCCGGCAGAGCCTACAGCAAACTAGACGCTACGTCCAGACTCCTGATGGAAACGGTAAAAGACGCCAAGCTGCTCGACGTCCTCAGCAACCCTGCAGACGGAGCGCAGCGTAGATACACATGGTCATGGCCAGACGGGTCCGTCTGCTCCAGGATAGACTTCTTCGTTGTGTCCCGTGCTTTCACGGTCAGGTCCACCGTCGTTAAGCCGGTGTTCTTCTCTAACCACTGCCTCCTACTGGCCGACTGCCACCTGCAGGAAAACCAGGGGGCGGGCAGGGGGACATAGAAGCTGAATGTAAAACTGTTGACTCTAGAGAACCTCGAGGAACTTAAAAGGGATTACAAAGGTTGGAGAACAGTGAAACCCCTCTTTGAGTCTCCACATCTCTGGTGGGAAGCAATCAAGGGGAACATCAAAAGGTTTTTCATCCTCAAAGGCATTCAAAAGGTGAGAGAGAGACGAGGGGCCATGTCCAGGCTCCAGAAAAGTATGCAGAATTTGCTCCAGCTGCAGTCGATGGGGGTTGATGTCAAGGAGGATCTCCAAGAGGTGAAGAGCCAGCAAGCCTCGCTCTATACCTCGGAGGCCTCCAAGGTTATCTTCCGTTCCAGAGTCTGCTCCGTGGAGCAGGATGAAAAGTGCTCACGCTTCTTCTTCCAAAAGGTGCACAGAGAGACCTCTGTGATCAGCAGCCTGAAGGAAGAAGATGGCTCTGTAAAGTCATCGCAGTCTGACATCCTGAGGATCAGTAAATCCTTTTATACCGGACTGTATGATCTGAAGCCAACAGATAGCACTGTTTCCCAGACCTTCCTGTCGTCTATCACGGAGGTCTTAGGCGACAGCGAGCGGGAAAACCTGGACAAACCGCTAACTCTGGATGAGCTGACAAAGACCGTCAGGGAATTCATTGAATGTTTACAGGAGGGCTTTTTGGAACAGCTTGTGATGGAGCCCACGAGGGGACAGGCCATTCTGGACTTAGTGTTATGTAATGAGCCAGACTTGATTAAAGATCTTAAAGTAAGGGAACACTTAGGAGGCAGTGATCATAATATGGTAGAATTCAATCTCCAATTTGAAAGAAAGAAGGTAGAATCAGATTTAAAGGTGTTACAGTTAAAGGTAACTACAGGGGCATGAGGGAGGAACTGACGAAAATCGACTGGGAGCAGAGCCTAGTGGGAAAGACAGTAGAACAGCAATGGCAGGAGTTCCTGGGAGTAATTGAGGACACAGTACAGAGGTTCATCCCAAAGAAAAGAAAGGTTATCAGAGGGGGGATTAGTCAGCCATGGCTGACAAAGGAAGTTAGGGAATGCATCAATGCAAAAGAGAAAGCCTATAATGTGGCAAAGAGTAGTGGGAAGTCAGAAGATTGGGAAGGCTACAAAAACAAACAGAGGATAACAAAGAGAGAAATAAGGAAAGAGAGGATCAATTATGAAGGTAGGCTAGCCAGTAACATTAGAAATGATAGTAAAAGTTTCTTTAAATACATTAAAAACAAACGAGAGGTAAAGTAGACATTGGGCTGCTCCAAAATGACGCTGGTAATCTAGTGATGGGAGACAAGGAAATAGCTAAGGAACTAAATAAGTACTTTGCGTCAGTCTTCACAGTAGAAGACATGAGTAATATCCCAACAATTCAGGAGAGTCAGAGGGCAGAGTTGAATATGGTAGCCATCACAAAGGAGAAAGTGCTAGAGAAACTAAGAGGTCTAAAAATTGATAAATCTCCGGGCCCAGATGGGCTACATCCTAGAGTTCTAAAGGAGATAGCTGAAGAAATAGTGGAGGCGTTAGTTATGATCTTTCAAAAGTCACTGGAGTCAGGGAAAGTCCCAGAGGATTGGAATATCGCTGTTGTAACCCCCTGTTCAAGAAGGGAACAAGGAAAAAGATGGAAAATTATAGGCCAATTAGCCTTACCTCGGTTGTTGGCAAGATTTTAGAATCCATTGTTAAGGATGAGATTTCTAAATTCTTGGAAGTGCAGGGGCGGATTAGGACAAGTCAGCATGGATTTAGTAAGGGGAGGTCGTGCCTGACAAACCTGTTAGAGTTCTTTGAAGAGATAACAAATAGGTTAGACCAAGGAGAGCCAATGGATGTTATCTATCTTGACTTCCAAAAGGCCTTTGATAAGGTGCCTCATGGGAGACTGCTGAGTAAAATAAGGGCCCATGGTATTCGAGGCAAGGTACTAACATGGATTGACGATTGGCTGTCAGGCAGAAGGCAGAGAGTTGGGATAAAAGGTTCTTTTTCGGAATGGCAACCGGCGACGAGTGGTGTCCCGCAGGGTTCAGTGTTGGGGCCACAGCCGTTCTGTTTATATATTAACGATCTAGATGACGGGACTGGGGGAATTCTGGCTAAGTTTGCCGATGATACAAAGATAGGTGGAGGGGCAGGTAGTATGGAGGAGGTGGGGAGGCTGCAGAAAGATTAAGACAGTTTAGGAGAGTGGTCCAAGAAATGGCTGATGAAATTCAACGTGGTAAGTGCGAGGTCTTGCACTTTGGAAAAAAGAATAGAGGCATGGACTATTTCCCAAACGGTGACAAAATTCATAATGCTGAAGTGCAAAGGGACTTGGGAGTCCTAGTCCAGGATTCTCTAAAGGTAAACTTGCAGGTTGAGTCCGTAATTAAGAAAGCAAATGCAATGCTGTCATTCATCTCAAGAGGCTTGGAATATAAAAGCAGGGATGTACTTCTGAAGCTTTATAAAGCATTAGTTAGGCCCCATTTAGAATACTGTGAGCAACTTTGGGCCCCACACCTCAGGAAGGACATACTGGCACTAGAGCGGGTCAAGCGGAGATTCACACGGATGATCCCAGGAACGGTAGGCCTAACATACGATGAATGTCTGAGGATCCTGGGATTATATTTATTGGAGTTTACGAGGTTGAGGGGCGATCTAATAGAAACTTACAAGATAATGAATGGCTGAGATAGGGTGGACGTAGGGAAGTTGTTTCCATTAGCAGGGGAGACTAGGACCCGGGGGCACAGCCTTAGAATAAAAGGGAGTCACTTTAGAACAGAGATGAGGAGAAATTTCTTCAGCCAGAGAGTGGTGGGTCTGTGGAATTCATTGACACAGAGGGCGGTGGAGGCCGGGACGTTGAGTTTCTTTAAGACAGAAATTGATAAATTCTTGATTTCTCGAGGAATTAAGGGCTATGGAGAGCGGGTAAATGGAGTTGAAATCAGCCATGATTGAATGGTGGAGTGGACTCGATGGGCCGAATGGCCTTACTTCCGCTCCTACGTCTTATGGTCCTTTGAGACGAGTAAAACTCCCAGAAGCGACGGCTTACTGGCTGAGTTGTGTTCGTCTCTGTGGGACTGGATGGGCCCAGACCTGCTGGAAGTGTACGAGAGTATGTTTTTGGACCGCAGCATGTCAAAATCCATGAGGAAAGGCATCATCACCCTCATCTACAAGCAGAAGGGGGAAAGGGAAGAAATTCGAAATTGGCGACCCATTTCACCGTTGAATGTGGATTATAAAATTCTAGCCAAGGTCATCGCCAATCGGGTCAGGTCTGCTCTGGAGTCGGTGATCCACCCTGACCAGACCTGTGCTGTACCCGGCAGGAAGATCTCTGATAGCCTCGCGCTACTCAAGGATACGATCGCCTACGTGCAGGACAGGAGGGTGGACACCTGCCTCATCAGCCTTGACCAGGAGAAGGCTTTTGACAGAATATTGCACACCTTACATGATGGATGTGCTGTCCAAAATGGGGTTTGGGGAGGGAATTCGCAATTGGATCAAACTGCTCTACACAAACATCTATAGCTCAGTCTCAATCAATGGGTGGGAATCAGAAAAGTTCCAGATCAAATCTGGAGTCAGGCAGGGCTGCCCTCTCTCCTCAGCCCTGTTTGTGTGCTGCATAGAACCCTTTGCCGAGTCCATCAGGATGGATCCAGGTATAAGAGGAGTGACGATCCCAGGCAGCGGAGGCGTGCAAGTTAAGGCCTCCCTGTACATGAACGATGTCGCCGTCTTCTGCTCGGATCCCGCGTCTGTACGCAGGCTGTTGAATGCCTGCAACCAGTTTGAACTGGCCTCGGGAGCCAAGGTAAACCGTGGCAAGAGCGAGGCCATGTTCTTTGGGAACTGGGCCGACCAGTCCTTTGTCCCCTTCACTGTCAGGTCAGATTACCTGAAGATGCTGGGGTTATGTTACGGAGCGGCTGGGGCGTGCACCAAAAACTGGGAGGAGTGCATTGCCAAGGTAAGACAGAAACTGGGCTGGTGGGAGCAACGCTCCCTCTCCATTGCGGGCAAAACCCTGGTCATCAGGTGTGAGGCACTCTCGTTGTTACTGCACGTAGCGCAGGTCTGGCCCATTACCCGACCCTACGCCGCAGCAGTCACCCGGGCTATCGTCAAATTCATCTGGAGATCCAAGATGGACCGTGTCCGAAGGGACACCATGTACAAACTTCTGGATAAGGGAGGGAGAAACGTACCCAACGTCGCCCTCATCCTGATGGCCACATTTGTGTGCAGCTGCATCAAACTGTGCCTGGACCCCCTGTATGCAAACACCAAGTGTCACTACATACTGAGGTTCTGCCTGTCCCCGGTGTTACGCAGGATGGGTCTGGCCTCATTGTCGCGGAACGCTCCAATTAGTTGGACCATGCCATACCACCTGTCCCTCGTGGAAAAGTTTATGAAGAAAAACACCTTTGACCACAAGGCAATGAAGCAGTGGTCAGCACGTAATGCTCTCGAGGCCCTCAGGGAAAAGGAGACTGTGGAGAACGTTGGACGGTTCCCTGAGCAGACTGTCAGAGTCATCTGGCAGAACGCCTCATCACCAGAACTTACAAACAAGCACCAAGACCTAGCTTGGCTGGTGGTGAGAAGGGCCCTCCCCGTCAGAGTCTTCATGTACACGCGAAGTCTCAGCGCCGTTGCACGCTGCCCTCGGAGTGGCTGTGGGGGAAATGAGACGGTCACCCACCTCCTTGTGGAATGTGCCTTTGCAAAGAAGGTCTGGAGAGAGATGCAGTGGTATTTGTCAAGGTTTATCCCGAACAGATCTGTGACACAGGACTCTGTGCTCTACGGACTGTTTCCAGGGGGACACACCGAGACAAACATCAACTGCTGCTGGAAGGTCATCAACTCGGTGAAAGACGCTCTTTGGTCTGCCCGAAACTTGCTGAACATCCAGTGCAAATAATTGTCCTCGATCGAGTGTTGCAGACTGGCACATTCCAAGGTCCAGGACTACGTGCTGAGGGACGCATTCAAGCTTGGGGCAGCTACCGCCAAGGCGCAATGGGGAAAGACCACTGTGTAAGGTCTTACCAGCAAATGTACACTGAGGGGCGGGTAACAGTGTAAACCCCCCTCGGTCTGGGCCATTAACACTCCAATGTATAAAAGAAACATGACAATGTAAATATTTAAGAAAGAATTGTAACGTAAAGAGCGATATGTGTGTAAGGTTATCAAAATTGAATGGAAGAAAGTCAAAGGAATGTGCAACTCTGATGGAAATGTACAGTCAAGACAATTTGAAATGTTCTGTAATGTTTATTATAGATTTTATGAATAAAGTATATTTTATGTAAAAAGAAAACTGGTCCCCACAAATGGGGACCAGATGGAAAAACACGTGTCCTTTGCTGCATGGCCTTTGAGCAGGATGGTGCCCTGACACCGCTGGTGCCACCTGGATACCCTGGCAGTGCTACCTGTGTGCCAGCTTGGCAGGGGCACTGCCAGGTTGGCACTGCCAAGGAAGCATTTTCTGTGCACTCATGATTGGGCTGGAGTTTCCTTCTGTGGGTTTTGGAGGGGGGGCTGCCCCCCCCTCCCCCCCCATGTTATGTTTGGGTTGGAAGGAGGTGGGGGACATTAAGGCCGGGATTCTCCGTTATCCGGCGGGGTGGAGCGTACCGTGCCGAGGAGTGGCGTGAACCACTCCGGCGTCGGGCCGCCCGGAAAGTGCAGAATCGTCCGCACCTTCAGGGGCTAGGCACTGCGCCAACTGGTGCTGAAGGGCCTCCGCTGGACGGTGCAAGTTGCTGCATGCGTGGGAGCGCCAGTGTGTACTGGCGTCATCCCAGTGCATGCGCAGGGGGGTTCATCTCCTCGCCGGCCGCTGTAATGGTCCGCCATGGCTAGCGCGGAGGGAAAGAGTGCCCCCACGGCACTGGCCCATTGGTGGGCCCCAATCGCGGGCCAGGCCACCGTGGGGGCCCCCCGAGGCCAGATCCCCCCCCTCCCGAGGACTCCACAGGCCCCCCGTAGAGCCAGGTCCCGCCGGTACGGACCTGGTCTAATTTACGCCGGCGGGACTGGCTGAAAAAGGGAGGCCACTCGGCCCTTCGCGGGGCAGAGAATCGCCGGGGGGGCCTCCCAACGGCTCCCAACTGGCGCAACGCGATTCCCGCCCCTCTGAAAAACCGACGCCGGAGATTCACGCCGCCCCTCGACGATTCTCCGGCCCGGCGGGGGGTGGTCGGAGAATCCCGCTCCATATGTGGGCCTTGGAGATTGGGATGCCATTTAAAAATAGAGTCTTGTGGCGTCATTCTCCGCCGGCGGGAGTCTCCGTTTTGCCGGCGCCCGGGGGTTTCCCGACGGCGTGGGGCTGCCCCACAATGGGAAACCCCATTGACCGGCCGGTGTTACGGAGACTCCCGCCGGCCGGTCGGGGCAGAAATGTGGCGGGGCGGGTAGGAGAATTTTGCCCCTGATCTCTCGCTTCAAGGGGGTGTTCCGGCGAGCGGAGCTTCCCGTTGTAAAAAAAACAGGGCTATGTAAGGCTTCAGCCATGCGTTCCCTGCTTAGACCCCTTATTCAAAGCGAGCCACATTGAATAACCAGTGGCGGGATTCTGCCGTAATCGGCGGGGGGGTGGCTTGAATCCTCCGCACCTTCAGGGGCTAGGCCTGTCCCGGAGTGGTTTGTGCCCCCCCGGCGATGGGAAAGGGGCTTGGCGCCATGCCAACCGGCGCCGAAGGGCATCCGCCGGCCAGCGCGAGTTGGCGCATGCGCAGGAGCACCAACCTGTGCTGGTGTCATCCCCGCGCATGCGCAGAGGGCTTCGTTTCCGCACCGGCAATGGCGGACTGCCGGTGCGGAACAATCGAGTGCCCCCACGGCACAGGCCCACCGGTGGATCGGTTGGCCCCGATCGCGGGTCAGGCCACCGTGGGGGCACCTCCATGGGCCAGATCCCCCTGCGCCCCCCCCCCCCCAAGAACCCCAGAGGCTGCCCACACCACCAGGTCCCCCGGTAAAGGACCTACTCCAATTTACGGCGGCGGGACTGGCAAAAAACGGGTGGGACTTCGACCCATCGTGGGCCGGAGAATTCAGGCAGCCCCGGCCCATTGAGGCGTGCCGGTCCCCGCCATTCTCCGAGGCGGGTGGCATGATTCACGCCGGGCCGAATTTTGGGGGGTTGCAGAATTTGGGGACTGCGGGGGCGGGATTCACGCCAACCCCGGCGATTCTCCGACCCAGCGGGGGGTTGGAGAATACCGCCCCATGTGTTTCTCAGCACTGTGAGTGTCAAGAAATACGCGGTGAAACGCACTCGCTGGGGAACTTTGGTCCCTATTGGGAAGATCGCGCCCATAGTCTCCCAAAGGAGAATCCCGGCCCTTATGTTTCAATTAGATCACCTCTCATTCTTTACAAACTATGTTGTGGCCTTGAGTGAGACAGTGCACTAGATAAACCCTTTCTGTCCCTCAGTAGGATCTTCTCCTCTGCCCAAGGATGGAGAGTTTATATTTTTTTGAACAATATTGGAAAGATCAGGAGGTAAATAGTGAGATTACATTCACTGGAATAAGAGAATAAGAATTCAAACTCTTTGAGGGACAGTTTTAGCTTTGCATCAGTCACTAGGCTGGATGGGAGGGTTAAGTCGAAATGGGAGTTGTCACTGTGGGGGCAGGGTGATGTTTGTGTGTGGGGGGTCGTCGTGTAGTTGAAATGTCACTGGACAAGTAACCTAAAGGCCCAGGCTAATACTCTGGGGACACAACTTCAAATTCCCCATGGCAGCTAGTGGAATTTAAATTCAATTAATAATGGAAATGAAAGCTTGTCTCTGTGATGGTGACTATGAAAGCAGTGTCGATTGTCATAAAACCCCATCTTGTTCACTCATGTCCCGTTAGGGAAGGAAATCTGCCGTCCCTCCCTTGTCTGGCCTACATGTGACTCCAGACCCACAGCAATGTGGGTGACTCTGAACTGTCCTCTGAAATGGCTGAGAAAGTCACTCAGTTCAAGGGCAATTAGGGATGGGCAGCGAATGCTGGCCTTGCCAGAAATACCCACATCCTATGAAAGAATAACAAAAAAAAAAATCTCCTAAGCCAATCCTTCAATTCTTTCCAGCTGCAATTTTAAACGATAGGCACCAGGAAGCACCTGCCCGAAAGCTGGGGAGTTCCTTCTTCAAATCACATCTGACCTCCGATGATGTTGGTGAGACATCTTTAACCCCAAGGCTGTGTGAGCAATACTGGGCATCCCAGGTTTCCGGGAAGCAGACCTGAGGAGGCTGCTCGATGCAGTGGAGGCCAGCAGGGATGTCCTGTGCCCTGAGGGTCCAGGAGGGTTAGCCATAGAGCAGCCAGTGCTGACTGGGACGTAGTGGCGACGGCAGTGAGCTTGGGGAGTGCGAACAGAAAGACTGGCCTCCAGTGCAGGAAGAAGGTCAATGACCTAAATCGGGCAGCACAAGTGAGTAGACACCAATGCACTCCCCTCCCCGGGATCTTTCCGGACCCACGGGAGCATCTATCCCCTCCGCCTTCAACCCCTCACAACACTTCCTCCATCCCCCTCCACTTCAACCCCCCCCCCCCCCACCGCAACCCCTCCTTCGCAACCCCTCTCCCACCATTGTGAACCACACGTGTGGCTAATGATGCCCTCTCTGTATCTCCTCAGGATAAGCTCTCCCACAATCGCCATGTGAGGGCCCCGACTGGCAGTGGTGTGCCAGACATAAGAATCCTCACCACCTTCGAGGAGCATACCTGGAGGTGACTGGGGTGGTCGAGGACAGAGCGGGCACCAACGTGGAGGCTGGTGGACGCCGTAGAGGTGAGGAACCATCAGGCCCCAGCCAAAGGACCAGTCAAATGTGAGTTTTAATTGCCTTACTGACTGACCCATCCCTCCTGCTGACCACATGTCCAATCTTCCGCAGATCCTCCAGCCGATGGCGCAGGTCTATCCCGGGGGCAGCATCCTCTCCAGCCTCCCAGGAGACCACCGCGGAGGAGAGCTCCGAGGAAGACACGATCACAGCCTCACAGCTGTCATCCCCAGAGCTGTGTCCCATCCCCTGGTTGTTCGGATGTTGGCTGCTGCGTGTGTGGTGTAGCCTCACGCATGGTTCAAGCACAATGTCCAGGCATCAGGGTCTGATTGGGATGCTAAGCAATAACTCCCACATGCTACATGACCTGCCTACCCACGGGAATCCACTTGAGTTGTGTGAAGTGCTCACTTAACCACGATTGCCAATTTCCCTATAGCAATAGCCTTCAGCCGCATGGCCAGAGGCTTTGGCAGTTGGTGGAGGTAATGGATGGTCGGTGGAGCAGACAGGCAGGGACAAGGGCTGCCTCAGGAATGGGTACGCACGATCCAGGGGTTGACATGGTGGTGTCACGAGCGGTTGACCCCCGTTTGCCCCCCCCATAGCCCTCCCCCATTTCTCTCATGATGGCCCACCCCTGCGGAGGTTCCTCGCAACCCCAGCCGAGGGTCCCCACCCCCCACCGAGCCCTGGGATGGCAAGCCCAGCAGCCCCGAGCTCTTTGCCTGTGAGCAAAGCTGGCTACTCCCATCCTCGGCTCCCCACAGAAGCCCTTCCACCAGGTTCAGATTTTTCAAAAGAAGTACTAATCAGCACCAGCATGACCACTTGCTGGGGAGACCACTGAGTGACAGGAGGCTGTTGGTATGGATGGGGCGGGGGGGACTCATTAATTGTATGGAAATGGGGCTTAAGTGGTGATCATGGGTTCTCACCAAACTATGGCAAGATCCTGATTTCGCCTACAGGAGCGGGCCGGTTGCATCACAAACTGTTTAGTGCCTGGTGCAGTTCTGGTTTTTAGCCTCTCCCACTATTCGCTGGCCTCGTTTTGCTTGAGCGTGGTCATAACGAGGCCAGAGAATCGCACCCAATGAATCACACCCAGAGAAAACCCACGCAGACACGGGGAGAACGTGCAGACTCAGCACAGACAGTGGCCCAAGCCGGGAATCGAACCTGGGACCCTGGAGCTGTGAAGCACCAGTGCTAACGAAGTGTCATGTGGACTCAAAACGTTAACTCTGTTTCTCTCCACAAACATTTCCAAACCTGATGAGTTTATCCAACAATTTTTGTATTTGTTTTGGATTCCCAGTATCCACAGTACTTTGCTTTAACATGGAGAGAGTTTGGATCAGAGGCAGGGTCGATAGGAGGGCATCAGAAATTGCAGAGTGAGATGTTGCGATTGAGGGAATTGGCAGGGATTTGCTGAAGAGATGAATCACACTGACTGAATGATGGAGGAGAGGGAGCAGAAATAAGGACATCGAGGTGTGGAGGAGAGAAATAGCACTTAACAAAGTTAGAATTGACTCTGATGAAGAGCCATCCAGACTTGAAACGTTCGGTGGGATTCTCCAGTCTGCCAGCCGTGAATTTTTCGACTGCGTGCTGTTCGCTGACAGCAGGATTTTATCTTGCCGCTTGTCAATGGGATTTTCCATTGTAACCACCCCACAGCTGTCAAAACCGCTGCCGGGGGTACGCTCCCCGCGGGACAAGTGAGTCACAACAATTGGAGAATTCTGGCTGTTCTCTCTCCGCAGATGCTGTCAGACCTGTTGATTTCCCCCAGCATTTTCTGTTTTTGTTTCAGATTCCAGCAGCCACAGTAATTTGCATTTATTATAATAATGCCTCTTTATTATGTCCTGGTTTTAACACAGGTGAATGTAGGGCGGGGTGGTGCTCACGAACACATGGAGGAGGGAAACCTGAATCCAGTCGACTGCTTTAATTTTTAACTCCCCAGGGGACATGGTAATGTTGTGGTAATATTATTGGATCAGCAATCTAGAGGCCCAGACTTATGCTCTGGGGATCCGGGTTCAAATCCCACCGCAGCAACTGGTGGAATTTAAATTCAATGAATAAAATCTGGAATTAAAGTTAGTCTCAGTAATGGTGATTACAAAACTATCATCAATTGTTGCACCAAATGCCCCTGTAAGTGAGTAAACTGCCACCCTTACCTAGTCTGGCCTACATGTGACCCCAGACCCACAGCAATGTGTCTGACTCTTAAATGCCCTCTGAAATGTGCCAATTCTTTGATAGAAAAGGAAGATTTAAGAAGTGAGGAACACAAAGATTTAAAAAAATAAGATTTGAATAAAATAAAGTGAAGAATGGAATTGATGCAGACGTCTGTTTGAAGAGATTTTACATTTTTCTACGTTTCTATGAATAAGCTCAGCAACAGGAAAACACGTGTTTACTTAGGTGACTGGGGGAGGGGTTGAACAATGGTGTACAGAAATAGGTGTTAGAACTGTGGAAGAGGTGAGTTCACAGGGGAGAGATTAGAATGTAATGTACAGCAATATGCGGAAAGCCGGTCCAAGGTGTTATTGAGATCGAATTACATCAAAGGGAAAAAAACGATATTCATAGCAGGGTGTGATGAACGGTTACTGTAATACTGTACCCTTGTCATCATGTAAGGTGATGCCCCCTTTAATACCGGGCTTGGAACCCTGGGGGACACCGCCCATCTGGGAGCCGTATGTAAGGTACCGCCTTGTGGGCAGCACCACTGTTAGCACACGTTTCGGCAGCAGACTAGTTCTTAGCTTATTAAAACCTTCTTTCCTGTTTACACTCTAAGCGTCGTTATTGAGGGTACCACACAGGGTTAATTGGAGACAGGAGGAGAGGAGAAGAGAGCGAGAGAGGAAAACAGCTAGCAAATGGAGTGGACTCTCACAGAACTCCAGTCTAAAAGCTGCTTGTTTTAGATACACCAGAGAATAGCTGTACTGAATGGAAGAAAGACTCTCCTGAACCTAAAGATAACTCAGAGGTAGTAACTATCAGTTGGTATCACAGAGTGAGTTGGATGGGTACAGAACTGGCTAGGTGATGGATACAGAACTGGCTAGGTCATAGAAGGCAGAAAGTAGCAATGGAAGGGTGCATTTCTGATTGGAGGGCTGTAACTAGTGGTGTTCCGCAGGGATCAGTGCTGGGACCTTTGCTGTTCGTAAATGATTTGGAGGAAAATGTAACTGGTCTGATTAGTAAATTTGCAGACGACACAAAGGTTGGTGGAATTGCGGATAGCGATGAGGACTGTCTGAGGATACAACAGGATTTAGATTGTTTGGAGACTTGGGCGGAGAGATGGCAGATGGACTTTAATTCGGACAAATGTGAAGTAATGCATTTTGGAAGGTCTAATGCAGGTAGGGAATATACAGTGAACGGTAGAACCCTCAAGAGTATTGACAGTCAGAGAGATCTAGGTGTACAGGTCCACAGATCACTGAAAGGGGCAACACAGGTGGAGAAGGTAGTCAAGAAGGCATACGGCATGCTTGCCTTCATTGGCCGGGGCATTGAGTATAAAAATTGGCAAGTCATGTTGCAGCTGTATAGAACCTTAGTTAGGCCACACTTGGAGTACAGTGTTCAATTCGTCGCCACACTACCAGAAGGATGTGGAGTCTTTAGAAAGGATGCAGAAGAGATTTACCGGATGTTGCCTGGTATGGAGGGCATTAGCTATGAGGTGAGGTTGAATAAAGTCGGTTTGTTCTCTCTGGAACGACGGAGGTTGAGGGGCGATCTGATAGAGGTCTACAAAATTATGAGGAGCATAGACAGGGTGGATAGTCAGAGACCTTTTCCCAGGGTAGTGTCCTGATATTCAAACACACATCACAACACACACATCATGATAGACAGACCAACAGAATGTAGCCATGTAAAATGGCTGCGTTCCGATTAATCTGGCCAAAACCCAGTTTAAAATGGCTAAACCGAAAGATTGCTGGGAAAAGCAGCCAAGAAGACACAAGCAGGCAGCTGCAGACAGGTTTGCAGCTTCAGCTCTGGGAACGTAGCCCAGATCGATACTCAGGGCTATCAACAGCCCATCAACCCAGGTATCCGCAGTTTCATTCAGGACTGTTTACACCAAATCAACTCAGACAACCACAGTTAAATTGGCTATCCCCGGGAACAATTGCAACATATTAGCAATTGAATACCGGGCCAGACCTGTCGGCGCCTGCAGTGGCCGAAACAAAGACAGGTGAGCGACCACCCCCCGATCGAGGAATCGTCTCACCATTGGACACATCGACCCCAGAGACTGGGGACAGAATCCAATCACTTGGGACTCAGGGTCAAGGGCCGCCCCGGGAGGCGGGAAGCCCCTGGGCCCTATAAAAGTAAAGGTCCAAGTTCAGATCTCTCTCTCTCTCATCTTCGCCTGCTCGAGACCTTCACAAGACCAGCCACCGGCAAGTGTAAGTTTGAATCCAACGATCGCTATCCGGCAGAGACACCTAGCCACCGACCTGTAGCAGCCTTTTGAATCCCGCGGGCCAGATTTGATTGGACAAGCCATTCGTTTCCCTGACCTGGTGGGCTCTTCCTAAGTTAAGTATTGGCCAGTAGTGATAGGTTTGTTATATAAATAGTAGTCTTCGGGTATTAATATTGCTTGTTGTATATAATAAATGACCGTTGTTTTAACCCTTACTAAGCGGTGTGCTATGTTATTAATCATAACCTGAACTTGAACCACGTGGTGGTATCATAAAGATACCTGGCGACTCATGAGCAAAGGTGACCTAAACAGAGCAAATAGACTCAAGCTAGAAAGAGCAACAAGACCAATTAGCACACATGACACGACAGCCAATCACAGACAAGGGCAGACACAGTATAAGACAAGAAACACGACACCTGCTGGCCAGTCCATCTGGAGACAGGACAAGGCCAGGAAGTAATTAACAAGACACTCACACAGTCACCACGTGCTGAGTACCAAGACAGATGTGTAAATAACTAGTTGGAATAAAACTGCTTTGTACCAATCGCAACCGTGTTGGTTCATCTGTACCTCAGAGCACCCAATACCACATGATACCAGTGAGTGGATCGATACTTACCGGCAAATCTGCCATCCTGAGCCATGGACACCCACAACAAACCGCAGCCGTTGTAAGTCGCTGGGAACGTGGGCACCAACTGGAAGCTCTTCAAGCAGCGATTCGAACTGTTCATGCGAGCCAATGAAAAACAGGGCGCCTCGGATGAAACGAAGATTGCCATGCTCCTCACTACCGCAGGTCAGCACGCCATCGATGTATACAACTCCTTGGTGTTCGCGGAAGACGAGAACAAATCTAAATATGACACGGTCCTCCTCAAGCTCGACCAGCACTTCGACGTTGAGGTCAATGAAAGCTTTGAGAGGTATATCTTCCAGCAGTGCCTACAAGGTAAGGATGTGCTCTTTCAGTCCTTCCTGACGCACCTCCGCATATTCGCGCAGTCCTGCGGTTACGGCACCACCTCAGAGTCCATGATCCGGGACCAAATCGTTTTTGCCGTTGCCTCCAGTGGCCTATGCCAGCAGCTTCTAAAAATAAAAGGCCTGACCTTAGCATCTCCAGTGGAAGCCTGTGTCCTGCATGAAAATGCGACCAGCCGCTATGCCCAACTTCAGGCGACCGAATCGGCACGGAGGGGGTCCCAAGCGATCGAGTCGGCAAGCCAGGCCGCCCACGAGGCCGAACGCATCCAGGCAATCGAGTTTCTCCCAGCCCGCGGCCCGGACGAGGGCGGCCGTTTCGCGCGCTTTTTGAGGCCTCCCGCGCTTGTGCGCGCCAAAACCAATGGCAACATTGAGGGACGCACTGCGCAGGCGCGCCCGACGCAAGACCGAACTGCGCATGCGCAGTGGCGTAACGAACGCCATGACGTCATGACGTGCGGCAACTGTGGAGCTGCACACTTAAAAGGGCAATGTCCTGCAAAAACCCGACAATGCCCACGCTGTGGCAAGATGGGCCACCACACTGCCTACTGTCGAGCGGCTCAACCTGTGGATCTTCCACATCTCCGACAACCTCGCATACACGTGCGGACCATCCAGCCTCCACATCAGGACATCCAAACCGACGACACAGATGACAAAGACGCCTTCCGGGTTGCGGTCATTGATGTGAACCGGGTCAACACCACCAATCCGGCCGATGAATGGAGTGTCACCCTGACGGTCAACCGATCGCCGATCACTTTCCGCCTGGACACTGGCGCATCCGCCAACCTCATAGCATGGTCAGCATTCTATGCCATGAAGGTCAGACCACCAATCCAGCCATCCTGGTGCAAGATGGTCAACTACAACGGGAACGTTATCCCGGCCATGGGATCCTGCCAGCTCCAGGTGACACATAAAACACACACGGCCACACTCTTGTTCGAGATAGTTGGCTCATCGAAGGATTCCCTGCTGGGCGCACAGGCATGTAAGGCTCTCCACCTTGTGCAACGATTTCTTTCTCTCTCTCTAGACGGCACGTCTGACTTCCCGGATGCTGAGTTCAACGCACAGCTCCAATCGCTCCTCGCCCACAACCAGGAGGCATTTGAAGGCATGGGAACACTGCCATACACATACCGAATTCGCCTCAAACCGGACGCCATCCCGGTCGTTCACGAACCTCGCAGGGTTCCTGCGCCACTTAAAGACCGCCTCAAGCTGCAGCTGCAGGATCTCCAGGACCAAAGGGTCCTATCCAGGGTAACGGAGCCCACGCCATGGGTCAGCTCCATGGTGTGTGTCAAGAAGCCCTCTGGCGAGCTCCGCATCTGTATAGACCCCAAAAACCTCAATAACAATATTATGCGGGAACACTATCCCATACCCAAACGGGAAGAGATCACCAGTGAAATGGCCCAAGCGAAGATATTCACGAAACTGGATGCTTCTAAAGGATTTTGGCAAATCCAACTGGACCCGTCCAGCCGAAAGCTATGTACCTTCAACACCCCTTTCGGCAGATTCTGCTACAACCGGATGCCATTTGGCATCATCTCGGCATCCGAGGTCTTCCACAGAATCATGGAGCAGATGATGGAAGGCATCGAAGGGGTGCGCGTATGTGGACGATGTCATCATCTGGTCCACCACACCGCAGGAGCACATACATCGTCTCCAACGTGTTTTTGCCCGCATACGGGAAAACGGCCTGCGCCTCAACCGAGCCAAGTGCGCCTTTGGCCAGACCGAATTGAAGTTCCTGGGGGACCACACCTCCCGGTCAGGGGTCCGTCCGGATGCAGACAAGGTGAGCGCTATCACAGCCATGCCGCAGCCGGCCGACAAGAAGGCTGCCCTACGATTCCTTGGCATGGTCAACTTCCTAGGGAAAGTCATTCCCAACCTTGCCTCCCACACAACGACTCTGCGACACCTTGTCAAAAAATCTACAGAGTTCCAGTGGCAACACACACACCATCTGGAATGGGAGGAGCTCAAACGCAAACTCACCACGGCACCAGTGTTGGCGTTCTTCGACACGTCTCGTCCCACCAAAATCTCAACTGATGCCAGCCAATCCGGCATTGGAGCAGTGCTCCAGCAGAGGGATGACACGTCGTCATGGGCCCCGGTTGCCTATGCATCGCGGGCTATGACCCCCACAGAGCAGCGCTACGCGCAAATCGAAAAAGAATGCCTGGGCTTGCTAACCGGTTTAGACAAGTTCCACGATTATGTCTATGGCCTTCCACGGTTCATGGTCGAAACTGACCACCGCCCCCTGGTCAGCATAATAAACAAGGACCTGAATGAGATGACCCCTCGCCTCCAGCGCATCCTACTTAAACTCAGGAGGTATGACTTCCAACTGGTCTACACTCCAGGGAAGGACCTAACCGTGGCGGATGCCCTATCCAGAGCAGTGAGCACGCCGCCAGATGCGGAGGGGTTCGTATGTCAGGTCGAGGCACAGGTGGCCTTGACAGCGGCAAATGTGCCGGCTGACGACTCCAGTCTGGTCCGCATATGCCGAGAGACAGCGGCCGACCCCCTTTCACAGTGAGTGATGCGCCACATGACGGGAGGATGGCTCAAAGGGCAGTGCCCGCAGTTCTATAATGTATGAGACGACCTAGCCATCATTGATGGGATCCTTCTGAAGCTGGACAGGATTTTCATTCCGCACAGTATGCGCCAGCTGGTTCTCGATCAAATACACAAAGGCCACTTGGGGGTCAAGAGGTGCAGACGGAGGGCCCGAGAGGCGGTATACTGGCCGGGCATCAGTGGCGATATTGCCAACATGGTGATCAACTGTACAATCTGCCAAAGGTTTCAGCCGGCGCAACCTCCTGAGACGCTTCTGCCCCATGAGCTGGTGACATCCCCCTGGGCGAAGGAGGGTGTCGACCTATTTCACGCGCTTGGCATGGACTATGTTATCATCATGGACTACTTCTCCAATTACCCAGAAGTCATACGCCTATACGATCTGACGTCGTCTGCTGTCATCAGGGCCTGCAAAGACACCTTTGCTCGCCACGGCATTCCGATGACTGTCATGTCGGACAATGGGCCCTGTTTTGCCAGCCATGAATGGTCGTCCTTTGCAGCCTCGTATGGCTTCACACACGTGACGTCCAGCCCTCTGCATCCCCAGTCCAATGGAAAGGCGGAGAAGGGCGTTCACATTGCCAAGCGGCTCCTCTGCAAGGCTGCTGCTGCCGGATCGGACTTTCACCTCGCCCTGCTGGCCTATCGCTCGGCCCCGCTAGCCACGGGTCTCTCGCCAGCACAGCTGCTGATGGGTCACGCCCTCAGGACCACTGTGCCTTCCATTCTGGCACCAACAATAGACCATGCTCCGGTACTGCACAGGATGCAACTGCAGCGCGATCGCCAGAAGAGATCGTACGACACAAGGGCAACTGATCTTCCCTCCCTGGCCCCTGGAGACAACGTCCGCATTCATCTACCAGACGGTGGCTGGTCAGCACCTGCCGAAGTTCTCCGACACGTGGCTCCCCGCTCGTTCCTTGTACGCATGCCGGATGGATCCGTCCGTAGGCGCAATCGGCGTGCCCTTCGCCTACTTCCACGCTCGCAACGGAACCATACACAGACGCCATGTACGACTTCGTGGAGCTGCCATATACCATGCCCCTTCTGTCGCCGCCCGTGGCCAGGCCCGCACCTCAGCCGGTGGTTCTCGACCCACCCTTGAGGCGGTCAACCCGAATCCGTCGCCCACCTACTAGACTGGACTTATGAGACTGATCACACGTCAAGTTTTAGCAACTACTGTTTTGTAACATGTCACTGTTTTATCGTTCCAGGTCTCGTTTGATCGGACCAAATTTCAACGTTCTTCTTCTTTTGTTATGGTACAACCTCGTTAGCATGCCACACCTGACATCGCCCCTTGTATATAGTTACGCCACATGTACATGCTGTAAATATCACATACACATACCTTTAGCTGCACTAAGGACACATTCATATTTATAACCACGTAGGCACATAATGTTGTAAAAAAGGGGAGTCATGATATTCAAACACACATCACAACATACACATCATGATAGACTGACCAACAGACCAATTAGCACACATAACACGACAGCCAATCACAGACAAGGGCAGACACAGTATAAGACAAGAAACACGACACCTGCTGGCCAGTCTATCTGGAGACAGGACAAGGCCAGGAACTCATTAACAAGACACTCACACTCTCACCACGTGCTGAGTACCAAGACAGATGTGTAAATAACTAGTTGGAATAAAACTGCGTTGTACCAATTGCAACCGTGTTGGTTCATCTGTACCTCAGAGCACCCAACACCACAGGTAGAGGGGTCAATTACTAGGGGGCATAGGTTTAAGAGGGTAGTGGGTGCCTGGAACCCGCTGCCGGAGGAGGTGGTGGAAGCAGGGACGATAGTGATGTTAAAGGGGCATCTTGACAAATACATGAATAGGATGGGAATAGAGGGATACGGACCCAGAAAGTGTAGAAGATTTTAGTTTAGACAGGCAGCATGGTCGGCACAGGCTTGGAGGGCCGAAGGTCCTGTTCCTGTGCTGTACTTTTCTTTGTTCTTTGTTCTAGTTACACTGAGTGGGATGGTGTTTTAGGACAAGGGACATTTGTCAAAGTTCAGGAGCATAGATAGCTGGGAACAGGGATTAATTTCATCAGATACTGTGTGTGTATAGTCATTATTGTAGTTCAGTGTACTGTTGTAGTGTATGGTCGTCTTTCTTGTTGTGTATTTCTTTTAAGTTAATAAATATTCTTTTATGATTGATTACAACAAGACTGGACTGTCCCTCACTGGTTTGTATATCTTTCCTCACATTATACCAAATTGAAAATATACACCTTCAAGACTATCAAGACTGATATTCCAAGTTACCCTTCTGGGTTTTTAGGGTATCCGAGCATTTAACATCAGCGGGTTTTGTAACAAATGATCTAGCAATTAGGGATAGGCAACAAATGTTGGCCTTGCCAGTGACACCCTCATTCCATGAAAGAATAAAGGAAAAATAATGCCCCATTTTGTATGATAACGCTCCTGAGAAACGCTTTCTGGTGTTTTACTATTTTAACGGAGCTGTATAAATGTTGTTGTTATTGGAGGATCTATTGAAGAGGAACTATTCCCAGCTATTTTATTTCTAATATATTTATTTTTGGGAGGTGTCATTTACCGCCCATCCCTCATTGCCCTTGCGAAGATGGCGGTGAGCCGCCTTCTTGACCCTCTGCAGACCCTGAGGTGTAAGTATGCCCACAGTGTTGTTAGGAGGGCATTCCAGGATTTTGACCCAATGATATGAAGGAACGGAGATATATTTCCAAGCCAGGATGGTGTGTGGCTTGGAGAAGAATTTCCAAGTGGTGGTGGTGTTCCCAGGTATCTACTGACCTTGTCCTCCTAGATGGTAGCAGTCGTGGGTTTGGAAGGTGCTGCTCAAATGCAAGTACAGGTAAGTAACCTTATTTGGCCAAAATGTTACGTCGTCACTTTCAGTTAAAAAAAACAAAGGGAAAAGTGACTTGTTATTTACCCTACCTTCAGTTTCTTGGCTGAGAGTTTCCTGGCTGCTGCTGTAGTAAGAAGGCACTGGTGTGATGGAGAGTGAAGCTGGACAAGAGACAGGGGCTGATTGTTCCATCTGTGAGACGAATATTTTGGAAGGAGGCAGCTTGAAGTCCTTGCATGTGTACTGGGGCCGAGGGGAAGGCAATGGGCCATCTTGAGGATAGGGCGCTGACCATCCAGAGAGGCCAATGGCTAGTTGACCTGCAAAGTCAAAACCTAGAAAAGAAAAACAGTTTTGAGACACTGGAAGGCCTGAAACATAACTTGAAAGGAATCGCACATTTCAAAGACTCGCTTTTTGTGGATTACACATGTTTATGGTCACTACACCCTTGTGATAGGCAACCTAGGCTAGTGAGTGTCCCTGCTTCATCTCAGTGGGCCGTAAAATTGAAATCGGGCTTGTTAACTAAACATAATCCCATGGATAAGATTATATACATGCCAAATATTTCAACAAAATGTCTTGTGGGCCGCACTCAGAACCGAGATGAACTGCATGTAGCCCCCGGGCCACAGGCCGCCCACTACTGCTATACAAATTGTTAGTCCTGCAACGTACTGCGGGCGGCATGGTGGCACAGTGGTTAGCACTGCTGCCTCACAGCTCCAGGGTCCCGAGTTCAATTCCGGCCTCGGGTGACTGTCTGTGTGGAGATTGCAATTTCTCCCGGTGTCTGTATCGGTTTCCTCCGGGTGCTCTGCTTTCTTCCCACAGCCCAAAGTGTGCAGGTCAGGTGGATTGGCCATACTAAATTCCCCCTTAGTGTCAAAAAGTTAGGTGGTGGCAGTGGGCTGCAGGGAAAGGGTGGAGGAGTGGGCTTAAGTAGGGTACTCTTTCCAAGGGCCGATGCAGACTTGATGGGCCAAATGGCCTTCTTCTGCACTACAAATTCTATGAAAAAAATTCCCCTGACTTGGTGGTAATGGTAGAGTGGGGCATATGCTGGGTTACAAATGGTGGTTGAGTACAATTCTGCTTTTGATGACCCACAGTGCCTCATGGGTGCCCAGTCTTGAGTTGCTAGTTCTGTTTGAAGTCTATCCCATTTAGCACAGTGGTAGTGCCACACAACACGATGAGAGGTATCCTAAATGTGAAGAGGGAACTTTATCTCCACAAGGACTGTGTGGTATTTTTTGCCAATACTGTCAAAGACCAATACATCTTCGGCAGGTGAGAATGAGGTCAAGTATGGTTTACCCTCTTGTTGGTTCCCTCACCACCTGCTGCAAACCCAGTCTAGCAGCTATATCGTTCAAGACCCAGCCCGCTTGGTCTGTGGTGGTACTGCCGAGCCATTCTATGTGATGGACAATGAAGTTCCCCATTCAATGTATATTCTGCCACCCTCAGTGCTTCCTTGAAGTTGTGTTCAACATGGAAGAGTACTGATTCATCAGCTGAGGGGGATGGCATGTAGTGATACAGCTAATGACAGTTTCCAAACTGTCATTGTTCATACAAGGGGCTTGATTCAGCTCCCCTTTTTTTACACATTTGCTGGTTCACTAAAATACTAAAGCAAGGTGGGCGGCACGGTGGCACAGTGGTTAGCACTGTCACCGACGGCACTGAGGACCCGGGTTTGATCCCGGCCATGCGTCACTGTCTGTGTAGAGTTTGTACATTCTCCCCGTGTCTAAGTGGGTTTCAACCCCACAACCCAAAGATGTGCAGGTAGGTGGATGGCCACGCTAAATTGCCCCTTAATTGGAAATAAATTATTGGGTACTCTAAATTTATTTTAAACAATACTAAAGCAAAACAGAATAGGCTAATTACCATTTTTAAATATTCCAAGATTTGCTGTTCAATATATGTAAATGAAAAACCTGTGGGCATAAGAACGTAAGAACTAGGAGCAGGAATAGGCCATCTGGCCCTTCAAGCCTGCTCCGCCATTCAATGAGATCACGGCTGATCTTTTGTGGATTCAGCTCCATTTTCCCGCTCGAACACCATAACCCTTTATTCCTTTATTCTTCAAAAAATTATCTATCTTTATCTTGAAAACATTTAATGAAGGAGCCTCAACTGCTTCACTGGGCCGAGAAGTCCATAGATTCACAACCCTTTGGGTGAAGAAGTTCCTCTTAAGCTCAGACCTAAACCTACTTCCCCTTATTTTGAGGCTATGCCTAGTTCTGCTTTCACCAGCCAGTGGAAACAACCTGCCCGCATCTATTCTAACTATTCCCTTCATAATTTTATATCCCCCCCGCATCCTTCCAAATTCCAACGAGTACAGTCCCAGTCTACTCAACCTCTCCTCGTAATCCCACCCCCTCAACTCTGGGATTAACCAAGTGAATCTCCTCTGCACACCCTCCAACGCCAGTACATCCTTTCTCAGGTAAGGAGACCAAATCTGAACACAATACTCCAGGTGTGGCCTCACTAACACCTTATACAGTTGCAGCATAACCTCCCTAGTCTTAAATTCCATCCCTCTAACAATGAAGGACAAAACTCCATTCGCCTTCTTAATCACCTGTTGCACCTGGAAACCAACATTTTGCGACTCATGCACTACGACACCCAGGCCTCTCTGCACAACAGCATATTTAATATTTATCATTTAAATAATAATCCCTTTTGCTGTTATTCCGACCAAAATGGATAACCTCACATTTGTGAGGTGGGTTTTAAGCCCCCTCAAGAGCAGGAACAAAGATGGATGGGTGCAGAGTATTGTCATAATATACACCAGTATATCATGGTGCAGACACACACTGATGGACACACAGTGGGACCAATCAACACACACAACACCGCAGCCAATCACCAGTGAGAGCACACGCACTATAAAAACAGAGGGCATCAGAGTTCCCGCTCATTCGAGCTGCAGCTAGCTAGGAAGACAGAGCTCACAGCCTGCAGCACAGACATTCACCATGTGCTGAGTGCATTGACTGGTTAGGACAAGGCAAAGGTCTTTAGTTAAAGCTAGTATCGTATTAACCCACAGTGGGAGTATGTTAAACAGTTAATGATTCAATAAAATAGTGTTGCACTATTTCAAGTGTTGGTGACCTGTATGTGTTCCACGGGTCCAGAGCGCCCAACACAACATGATACCAGGAGTTGAGGGATATTAGCACTTCTTAGACCTACCTGCAAGTGATCTGCCTTCCTCCAGCATTCCGTCATCCTGCAACATGGACAGCGCCCGCCCGCCGCCGCCGCTCCGCATCGCCGGCAACCTAGGGGCTAACTGGAAGATATTCAAACAGCGCTTCCAGCTCTTCCTTGAGGCCACAGACTGGGAGGACGCCTCGGATACCAGAACGATTGCTCTCCTCCTATCCACGGCCGGGAACCATGCCATCCACATTTTCAATTCTCTCACCTTTGCGGATGATGAAGACAAAACAAAGTTCAAGACGGTCCTCCTCAAGTTTGACACTCACTGCAGCGTAGAGGTGAATGAAAGTTTTGAGCGCTACGTGTTCCAACAGCGTTTGCAGGGTAAGGATGAACCTTTCCAATCCTTTCTCAAGCATCCTTGCGCAGTCTTGCAGCTACGGGCCCTCCTCTGACTCCATGATACGCGACCAGATCGTTTTCGGTGTTCAGTCGGACCCCCTACGACAGCAGCTCCTCAAAGTAAAGCAGCTCACCCTAGCGACCGCCATTGAGACCTGTGTCCTGCACGAAAACGCCACGAGTCGGTATTCCCACATCCAAGCGGCTGAAACGGCGCGGCAAGGTCCCCACAAGGTGGAACGGGTACAAGCAATTGAGCAACTCCAGGGCCTCAGCCTAAATGAGGGCGGCTATTTTGTGCGCTTTTTGCGGACTCCCGCGCTTGTGCGCACCGAACGAGGGGACGGCGGCCTCGAAGAACGTAATGCGCAGGCGCGCACCACGCACAACTGCACTGCGCATGCGCGGTGGTGCAGCGAACGTGCTGACGCTATGACGTGCGGCAACTGTGGCTCCGCCCATTTACAACGGCAATGCCCTGCCAAATCTCGACAATGCCTAAATGTGGCAGACTTCACAACCGATTGTTTGTCTTCCCCAGGAACTCTACCTCCGGGGTCTCGCTTCCACCTTGGCTGATGGCTCCGGGACCTGTTCTTCACCGGAGGCACGCGAGGAGCCATAAAAGGAACCCCCTGGTCAAAAGGGTCCGGCTGCTCCACGCCAACCCCAGTTACGCCTACGTTGAGTACCCCGACGGCAGGCAAGATACGGTTTCCCTCCGGGATCTGGCACCCGCTGGATCCCCCACCACAGACGCCCCTTCCCGTACCGCTCCCCTGCAGGACCCGGCGTTCCCTACAACACACCCCCTTCCGGCCCTTCTCCCCATTGGTGAGCACTTACCGCGCCCTTGCGCCCCCCCTTTACACACCCCGCCAGCGCCGGCACTGCTATCCCTGGCCCTGCCTAGTCCCCCTGCCCCGACCCGGACCGAAGCTCCGACCGCTGTGCTCCCGGATGTGCCCTCAACCGGGACGTCCGTGCCCGCCTCACCACCGCCCGAATTGAGGAGGTCGCTGAGGACGATCCGGCCACCGAGACGGATGGACCTATGATGGCACTTCACCCCCGCCGGACACTTTTTAAACAGGGGGTGAATGTGATGAACGGTTATTGCCTTATCATCATGTAAGGCGATGTGCCCTTTAAGACCGGGCTTGGAACCCTGGGGACTCCGCCTCTGGCTCCACCCATCTGTGAGCCATATATAAAGGGCTGCCTCATGGGCTGTGTAGCAGTCAGTATTTGTCTCAGCTCTAACATAGTTCTTAGTCTAATAAAGCCATCTTTACAGTTTAACTCTAAGCTTCTGGTTGTTGGGGCCAGTGCTGCAAGTGGGTCGAGAGTTCCTCCCTGCATGCTTGTGTGCTGTAGCAACCACAGGCCACCCGGTGCAATGTACTATTCCACAGCGTTGGTTCTGCTGCAAAGGTACTTTTATATTTTAAATTTAAAGAGGTTGGAGAGAAGACGGCTCCATTTTGAAATGCCCGCTCTCTCACTTACCTCCCAAGGCAGCCTGCTGCGTCTTTCAAGCTGAAGGTCAGATTGGCCCTCCAGCTTTGATTGGCCGTTCCAGGCCATTGAGTGCCTGTTTGCCACACAGTGCAGGTTTCTGACCTCCATTTTAAAAAAGAATTCAGTGTATCCAATTAATTTTTTCCAATTAAGGGGCAATTTAAAATGGCCAATCCACCTATCCTGCACATCTTTTCGTTGTGGGGGCGAAACCCACGCAAACGCGGGGAGAATGTGCAAACTCCACACGGACAGTGACCCAGAGCCAGGGTTGAACCTGGGATCTCAGCGCCATGAGGCAGCAGGGCTAACCCACTGCACCACCGTGCTGCCCTTCTGACCTCCATTTGAGCCAGAGGTCAGGGTTCAGAAACCTGCAGAGAAACCCCTGCCCCAAGTATAAAATACCGGGGGGAAGCTTCATGATTCAGCATTGTCTGCACAGAAGGGTTGATTTTAATTTTGTGAAGAATATGGCCCATTTATGTTCAAATGTAAAGGATGAATCCATTGAATGAGAACTTTGCCAATGTATTCTCTCCACTTCTGACTCATGTTCCCTTCAAGTGCAGTGTGAGTTAGGAGAATTTATACCATCGTTCTACAGGCTTAGTGTCCTTCTCTTCTGTTATCCCTAGTCTTCTGTGTTGAATTGTCACAGATCAGGACCAAC
Organism: Scyliorhinus torazame; assembly: GCF_047496885.1. NCBI lineage: Eukaryota > Metazoa > Chordata > Chondrichthyes > Carcharhiniformes > Scyliorhinidae > Scyliorhinus > Scyliorhinus torazame. The sequence goes on along the minus strand of NC_092725.1, from coordinate 95,285,858 downwards.
AGAAACCAGTGGGTCAGACTGAACCTGTAATGATGGTGTAATCATTCCAGGAGGCATGGAGTGAAAGGCCAAGCTGGTTATTTTAAACTGAAAATGAAACTTACCGCGGCAGACAAATAAACATCCCAGCCCAGGACTTTCGGGAATGGCTGGTCCGGGTCATTTAAAGGTCCCTCGAACAGGCCCTAACTGGGTGGACCTCCGCATGATCACCATGTGAATTCGTATTCTATGAAGCCCACGGGGAGATTAATCAGCGATCCCCATGGCCTGGTGAGCGTTATCGCAGATCGATATTTGCACCTTTTTCCCCTCAATTCCATCCATTTAATTCTTTTCATACCTCTGACTCTCATATTTTCTCACCGTCTTTTCTTACTTTTCTCTCTCTGTCCCTCTTCACTTTTCTCTCTCTCATTTTTGTATCTCTCCTCACTTTTCTTTCTCTTTTCTTCCCTCTCAAATGTGCCTGTCTCTCAATCACTCCTCTGTCTGTTTTACTCTCCACCTTTTGTCTTCGAAAACCATTAAAATACTTTTATCATCGACTATGCGCATCACCCAAAAAAGGAGAACTCTAAGGAGAACAATCCCGGCTACTCTGGTCTCTCCACATTAACTTATTCCTCTCCCTCCTATTCACTCTCTGTACGTGATGAGTGCTTTGCAACTTGAATTCACTATTGTGTTGTGTTTTGGTATCAAGTTATGATGATTGAATTGAACAAGAAACTATCCACTTCTATCAATTAACAGTATTCTATTTCCCTATTGGTCTGCTTCAAAAATAAAAGCTGCCTAATTTGAACAATAATCCCATGAGTAGAGAACAAGATCACAAAAAACCCCAGAAACAATAGAGACTTTAAAAAATCCCAAAAGATAATAGATTTGTGGAGCAGGGAATTAATTCAAGGTTAATTAACACTTGTTTATAAAGTAACTTATTTTTATTGTTCATTCTTGGGACATGGATGTTACTGGCAAGGCCATTATTTATTGCCCATTCCAAATTTCAACAAAAAATGTCTATATTTAGACATATTATATATCTATATATCCCCCACAGCAGGATTTGATTACAAAACTCGCTATGTTTTTTCAAATTTTCCTTATTTCACCTCTAGTTCTTTTGTCCATCACCCCAAAAAAGTCTTCTGGATACTAAGCCGACTGCTGCCAGAAATAGTTTCCCATTATCTACACTATCAAAACCATTGATTATTTTGAACACTTCTACTAAATCTCCTCTTCATCTTCTCTGCTCCAAGGAGAACAATCCCAGCTACTCCGGTCTCTCCACATTAACTTATTTGTGATCCCATTCTGGTAAATCTCCTCTGCACCCGGTCTTGAGATCCTTCCTTGTGTGGTGCCCAGAATTAACTACAGTACTCCAGCTGGGGCTAACCAACCAGTTATTTATAAAGATTTAGCGTAAGTTCTTTGCTCTTGTTTGCTCTTCCTATATTTATAAAGCTGATGTACTTTTTTTTAAAACAGCCATCTCAATTTGCCCTGCACCTTTCAAAGATACGTGTGCACCACCACAACCCTCCTGCACCACCCGCTCCGGGCATCATACTCCCCTACCCCCACCCCCGCTACCCACCCCTTGTTTCTCTGTTCTTGCACTCTTTTTTAAAACTGCACAATTTATTTCACATTGCCTCTCTTCTTTCCTCTTACCAAAATGTATCACCTCACACTTTCCTGAATTTGATTTTGTCTGCCATGTGTTCGCAACATCTTCTCCACTGTAAAGGTAGTTTTAAGTGAGATATTTGTATTGGGAAACATTAGAAATAAGTTATAGTTTTAAGTGGGTTTAATTGAATGTTTCTGTGCCTGGGAGGGTACAACCTACAGTTAGATTCATGCTGGACAAAGGTGTTTGCATGTGTGGGAGTTGGTTTCAATTCCAACTATGATTCTATTGTGCTTAGAGAGGGCTACGATGTGAAGAATAAATACACCAGCTGTGGTTGCTTAGCAATTGTAAGGTAGAGAAGTTTTAAAGTTTTAGTTGTGCTAATTTGATTGCAATTGGAGATAGGTATGAGAGAGAAGGTAGCTCTGACGGTTCTGCTGGAAGCAGTTGGTTTTAGAAGGCTAAAGCGGGAACATCCCTCTCAGCCTTGCTGGAAGAAAAGCCATGTTCTGAGTACAGATGCCGGAAATCCAAAATCCAGCTACTGAAGGAAACTGGAAAATTTCAGAGAAGTTTCCAAGAAGTCTGGAGTTAAAGGAACAGAGGAAACTAGGAATCAGAACAGATCACTGTTCAGTAAAGTCACAGAGAGTTGAAATGAAATGAAAATCGCTTATTATCACAAGTAGGCTTCAAATGAAGTTACTGTGAAAAGCCCCTAGTCGCCACATTCCGGCGCCTGTTCGGGGAGGCTGGTACGGGAATTGAACCGTGCTGCTGGCCTGCCTTGGTCTGCTTTAAAAGCCAGCAATTTAGCCCAGTGTGCTAAACGAGAATTGAACAGGCATTGGATTGTGAGAGGCTAGAAAGATATCTGCAGTAGTGATGTATGAGAAATCTCTACAGTTTGGGAGACATTATTTGAAATAATTGTGGAAATTGGTGGCTGGACTTTGTGTAAAAGCCTTTAAGACAAAGGAAACATGAAGGGAGAGGTATAAAACCTGAAAGCAAAACATTGATGGAAGCAGTGGAGGGAAAGTATAATTTAGAAGATGTAAAAGGTGTGAGTTTTGAAAGCGGAATTTGAAATCACTTGTGTGGAAGCCTGAGTTCAGTGGGACCAGCTGGCTCACAGTATAAGAATTATCTGGGGGGATTTTGTGGTGAAATCCACAGACATTAACTTGAATTCAGAGAAGAGTGTGTCCTACCACAGTCATCTTACGTACTTAAAAGGGACTTTGTGTGTTAATGAGACCATTGTAGATTGCAACTTTGCAAACCATGTTCATGATAAAACCTGTGTGTAATTGTTAAGCTAAAAGGGAAAAAAAGGCTATTGTATCAAAATCCATTTTTTTCACGTTAAAAAATGTTTCTTTTCTTATTGTCAAAGCAAATTAGCGATCTTGTGTCGCTGTTCCCCCACGTTTTAGTAAAGAAAAAATAATAGTTATGCAGTGAAATTATCCATCGGCGTCTAGTCCTCTAGTCCATCTGCAGCACCCCCGCCCCCCCCCCCCCCCCCGTGGGTTTCCCGATGGGGTGGCCACAATAGAAAACCCCATTGGATGGCTGTGGAAACGGAGAATCCCACTGCCGGTGGGGGCGAACCGCGCAGGAAAATGCAGCTGGCAGACCGGAGAATCCCGCCCCTGGTCTTTTGAGCCAGGGTTCCATTCTGGGATCTTTCCGTTCAATTATAACATCAACTGAGATTGTAACACCATTCTTGATCACTTGAGGGCTGCTGAACTATGGCTTATGCTGTGCTTTTGCTATGGAGCAGCTGCATGGAGAGGTATAGGCCTCAAGCCTACCTCAGTTGGAACTGGGATCAAACCCTGTGCCATGGGGCTCATTCTGAGCCAGACATTAGCTGTATAAGCTAACTGTCACCCACCCCCTCAGCACACCAAATCGCCACTACACTTTACTTTTTTGTCCTTTAACCAATTTTCTATCCACAATCCCAATGCACCTCTAATCCCATAGTCTTTAATTTTAATTACAGGTTTATCATTGTACTTCACCAAATGTCCTTTGAAAGTCCACATAATGCACATAATGTATCATTGTCCTCGCAATCCTCATTACCGCGTACATTTCTCCATCATAAACAAATTCAAATTCATCTTGAGATGTTTGGCCCCATTTTGAGATGTTTGCACTATGAGGCATAAATCCAGCATAGAAGCTAAGACTGCCCAGCAGCAGGCGTGGAATACTTCCAGAGTGGCAAAATAGACACTTAAAGGGTTTCTGCAAATCCAGAAATTTTAACCGAAGTCGCAGACCAGGTAAGATTGATGAAGAAAATTCCTTCAATGAAATAGAACGTCCAGAAACAGACGGCTCTACAAAGTTCCTGCGGGAAGTAAATAGTCTTAACCTAGATCATGGTCAGTAGCAGTCCACGTTCAAAGCTATGGTACATGGGTGTAGTGAGATTGTAACTGGTCTAATAATACAGAGATCGAGGGGATTGTTCTGAGGCCTATTTTTGAATCCCACCACAGCAGATAGTGACATTTGAATTCAAAAGTCTTGAATTAAAAGTCTAATGACAACCATGAAACCAGTGTTGAATATGATAAAAATCCACCTGGATCACTAATGTCCTTTAGGGAAAGAAATCTGTCGCCCTTACCCGGTCTGGCCTACATGTGACTCCAGACCCACAGCAATGGGGTTGACTCTTAAATGCTCTCTGAAATGAGATAGCAGAGCAAGCCACAGTACAAGGAAACTGATGGATGGGCCATAAATGCTGGTCCAGCTAGCAATGCCCACATCCCAATTGGGGCACTTATGTGGCCTGTTATTAACCATTTAAGGGCCATTTTCCACCCAGCCTCAATTTTAAGGCTGAAGGGAGGAGTTCAAAGGTGTGGTGATGCCCACAAATGGCCAGGTTCAGGCTTCGGGCAGAAAGGCACCTCCACCAATAATAAAATGAAATGAAATGAAATGAATAGCCTCCTTTTAACATCTTGCAACCCCTTCCTCCTCTCCCAGGAGATTCAGGCGCTACAGGTCCTCTCTCCACTCCAGCCGCTCCACCAACACCCCTCTGTCCAAACCACTGGCCCTCACCTCCCCTCTCCACCCTGAGACTCCCACACCTGGGGCAAAATTCTCCTAACCGCCCCGCCACATTTCTGCCCTGACCGGCTGGCGGGAGTCTCCGTAACACCGGCCAGTCAATGGGGTTTCCCATTGTGGGACAGCCCCACGCCGTCGGGAAACCCCCGGGCGCCGGCAAAACGGAGACTCCCGCCGGCGGAGAATGACGCCCCTGGTCCTGGACTCCCGGGACTTAAGTTCTGGAGGCTGCTCGCAGTTCCAGTCCTGTCCACTGCAGCTTTGGGCGCTGCAGGGTCTCGAGGAGAGTTGGCTAATTGGATTGGCCGGCAGCTCCCCGAGGAGGGTCTTCCTCCTGAGTGAGGAGCAGAAGCCCCTCCTCCAGCAAATTAATGCTTGTTGGAGCATTCAGTGGCTGCAGGGCAGGCAGTATTGGATATGTTCTCCGCTGAACCTTTGAATGGCGGGAAGGGAAACCCGATTCTAAAAATCATGGACGGGATTCTCCTGTCGCATGACTAAGTCCCCATGCGAGCGGGAAAACCAGCGCGAACCACTCTGGCGTCAACAGCCTGCGAAAATGCGGAATTCTCCGCACTTCTGGGGGCTTGGTGGACGACGGAGGGGTTGGCCCCGCACCAGCCGGCGCATGCGCCGAAGTTAGCGCATGCGCCGAAGTGCCGGCGTGATCCTGCGCATGCGTGGAACTGCCGTTCTGGTTCCGTGCATGCGCAGACCGGCCGGCGTATTCTGCCACATGTGCAGGGGGTTGTCTTCTCCGCGCAGGCCATGGTGGAGCCTTACAGGGGCAGGCGCAGAAGGAAGGAGTGCCCCCACGGCACTGGCCTGCCCACAGATTGGTGGGCCTCGATCGTGGGCCAAGCCATCGTGGAGGCCCCCACCAGGGTTGTATCCCCCCACAACGCCCCGACGACCGCACCAACCGACTTACCTGGAGAATTGCCAGGGGGGCCGCTGCCAGTGGCTCCCGACTGGCGTGGCGTGAACCCCGCCCCCGCCCGAAGATCTGCACCGGAGAATACAGCTGCCAGCGTCGGGAAGGGATTCAATAAGATGACTTTATTGAAACATATAAGATCCGCAGGAGACTTTACAAAGTAGATGCTGAGAGGATGTTTCCACCTGTGAATAACTTGATTTTAAATGATATTTTCCAGCACTTGGAAAAAGAAAATGCTGGAGGCATGCTCCATGCTGTCAGCCCGCCGCCAACCCTGCAACACCAGCTTTCCAGAGCTTGGGATGCAGTTTTAAAGGGACCCCGATTTCCAGCACTAACAATGCCCCCCACACCACTCACATGGGCAGAACCCTCCCCCCCCCCCCTCCCACTCCCACCCCACGCACATAGGGAAGCCCCCTACACGCAAAGAACAAAGAAAGAACAAAGAAAAATTACAGCACAGGAACAGGCCCTTCGGCCCTCCAAGCCTGCGCCGATCCAGATCCTCTATCTAAAACTGTCGCCTATTTTCTAAGGATCTGTATCCCTCTAGTCCCTGCCCATTCATGTATCTGTCCAGATACATCTTAAATGACGCTATCGTGCCCGCCTCTACCACCTCCACCGGCAATGCGTTCCAGGCACCCAGCATCCTCTGATTAAAGAACTTTCCACGCATATCTCCCTTAAGCTTTTCCCCTCTCACCTTGAACTCGTGACCCCGAGTAATTGAGTTCCCCACTCTGGGAAAAAGCTTCTTGCTATCCACCCTGTCCATACCTCTCATGATTTTGTAGACCTCAATCAGGTCCCCCTTTAACCTCCGTCTTTCCAATGAAAATAACCCTAATCTACTCAACCTCTCTTCATAGCTAGCACCCTCCATACCAGGCAACATCCTGGTGAATCTCCTCTGCACATTCTCCAAAGCATCCACATCCTTTTGGCAGTGTGGCTACCAGAACTGTACGCAGTATTCCAAATGTGGCCGAACCAAAGTCTTATACAACTGTAACATGACCTGCCAACTCTTGTACTCAATACCCCTTTCCGATGAAGGAAAGCATGCCGTATGCCTTCTTGATCACTCTATCGACCTGCGCAGCCACCTTCAGGGTACAATGGACCTGAACATCCAGATCTCTCTGTACATCAATTTTCCCCAGAGCTTTTTCATTTACTGTATCGTTTGCTCTTGAATTGGATCTTCCAAAAAGCATCACCTTGCATTTGCCCGGATTGAACTCAATCTGTCATTTCTCCGCCCAACTCTCCAATCCATCTATATTCTGCTGTATTCTCTGACAGTCCCCTTCACTATCTGCTACTCCACCAATCTTAGTGTCATCTGCAAACTTGCTAATCAGACCACCTATACCTTCCTCCAGATCATTTATGTATATCACAAACAACAGTGGTCCCAGCACGGATCCCTGTGGAACACCACTGGTCACAGTTCTCCATTTTGAGAAACTCCCTTCCACTACTACTCTCTGCCTCCTGTTGCCCAGCCAGTTCTTTATCCATCTAGCTAGTACACCCTGGACCCCATGAGACTTAACTTTCTCCATCAGCCTACCATGGGGAACCTTATCAAATGCCTTACTGAAGTCCATGTATATGACATCTACAGCCCTTCCCTCATCAATTCACTTTGTCACTTCCTCAAAGAATTCTATTAAATTGGTAAGACATGACCTTCCCTGCACAAAACCATGTTGCCTATTACTGATAAGTCCATTTTCTTCCAAATGGGAATAGATCCTATCCCTCAGTATCTTCTCCAGCAGCTTCCCTACCACTGATGTCAGGCTCACCGGACTATAATTATCTGAATTATCCCGGCTACCCTTCTTAATCAAGGGGACAACATTAGCAATTCTTCAGTCCTCCAGTACCTCACCCGTGTTCAAGGATGCTGCAAAGATATCTGTTAAGGCCCCAGCTATTTCCTCTCTCACTTCCCTCAGTAACCCGGGATAGATCCCATCCGGACCTGGGGACTTGTCCACCTTAATACCTTTTAGAATACCAACACATCCTCCTTCCTTATGCTGACTTGACCTAGAGTAATCAAACATCTATCACTAACCTCAACATCCGTCATGTCCCTCTCCTCGGTGAATACTGATGCAAAGTACTCGTTAAGAATCTCACCCATTTTCTCTGACTCCACGCATAACTTTCCTCCTTTGTCCTTGAGTGGGCCAACCTTTCTCTAGTTACCCTCTTGCTCCTTATATATGAATAAAAGGCTTTGGGATTTTCCTTAACCCTGTTTGCTAAAGATATTTCATGACCCCTTTTAGCCCTCTTGATTCCTCGTTTCAGATTGGTCCTACATTTCCGATATTCTTCCAAAGCTTCGTCTGTCTTTAATCACCTAGACCTTATGCATGCTTCCTTTTTCCTCTTAGCTAGCCTCACAATTTCACCTGTCATCCATGGTTCCCTAATCTTGCCATTTCTATCCCTCATTTTCACAGGGACATGTCTGTCTTGCACTCTAATCAACCTTTCCTTAAAAGACTTCCACATTTCAAATGTGGATTTACCCTTAAACAGCTGCTCCCAATCCACATTCCCCAGCTCCTGCCGAACTTTGGTATAGTTGGCCTTCCCCCAATTTAGCACTCTTCCTTTAGGACCACTCTCGTCTTTATCCATGAGTATTCTAAAACTTACGGAATTGTGATCACTATTCCCAAAGTAATCACCGACTGAAACTTCAACATGATCACCTGCCGGGATCATTCCCCAATACCAGGTCCAGTATGGCCCCTTCCCGAGTTGGACTATTTACATACTGCTCTAGAAAACTCTCCTGGATGCTCCTTATAAATTCTGCTCCATCAAGATCTCTGATACTAAGTGTATCCCAGTCAATGTTGGGAAAATTAAAATCTCCTATCACCACCACCCTGTTGCTCCTACATCTTTCCATAATCTGTTTATATATTTGTACATCTATCTCACGCTCGCTGTTGGGAGGTCTGTAGTACAGCCCCAACATTGTTACCGCACCCTTCCTATTTCTGAGCTCTGCCCATATCGCCTCACTGCTCGAGTCCTCCATAATGCCCTCCTTCAGCACAGCTGTGATATCCTCTCTGACCAGTAATGCAACTCCTCCACCCCTTTTACCTCGCTCTCTATCCCACCTGAAGCATCGATATCCTGGGATATTTAGTTGCCAATCATGCCCTTCCCTCAACCAAGTCTCAGTAATAGCAATAATACTATTACTGTAGTAGTACAGGTACTAATCCAGGCCCTAAGTTCATCTGCCTTATCAACTACACTTCTTGTATTAAAACAAATGCACCTCAGACCACCAGTCCCTTTGCGTTCATCATTTGCTCCCTGCCTACTCTTCCCCGTAGTCACGTTGACTTCATGATCTAGTTCCTTACAGGCTTTAGTTACTACCTCCTTACTGTCCACTAACCTCCTCATTTGATTCCCATCCCCCTGCCATATTAGTTTAAACCCTCCCCAACAGCGTTAGCAAAAGCACCCCCAAGGACATTGGCTCCAGTCCGGCCCAGGTGTAGACCGTCTAATTTGTGGTAGTACCACCTCCCCCAGAACCGGTCCCAATGTCCCAAAAATCTGAACCCCTCCCTCCTGCACCATCTCTCAAGCCACGCATTCATACTACCTATTATTTCATTTCTACTCTGACTACCACGTGACACTGGTAACAATTCTGAGATTACTACCTCTGAGGTCCGACTTTTTGACTTGGATCCTAACTCCCTAAATTCTGCTTGTAGGACCTTATCCTGTTTTTTACTTATATCATTGGTGCCTATATGCACCACGACAACTGGCTGTTCACCCTCCCCCTTCAGAATTTTCTGCAGCCGATCTGAGACATCCCTGACCCGTGCACCTGGGAGGCAACATACCATTCGGGAGTCTCATTTTTGACCACAGAACCGCCTATCTACTCCCCTTACAATTGAATCCCCTAGGTCTATAGCCTTCCACTCTTTTTCCCACCCCTCTGTACAGCAGAGCCAGCCACGGTGCCATGAACCTGGCTACTGCTGCCTTCCCTGGCGAGTCATCGTCCCCAACAGTATCAAAAACGGTATACCTGTTTTGGAGGGAGATGATCGCAGGCGACACCTGCACTGCCTTCCTGCTTTTTCTCACCCATTCTTTTTCTCCCTCAGCAATCCTAATCTGCGGTGTGACCAATTCGCTAAACATGCTATCCACGACCTCCTCAGCATCGCGGATGCTCCAAAGTGAGTCCATCTGCAGCTCCAAAGCCATCATGCGGTCTAACAAGAGCTGCAGCTGGACACACTTCCCGCACGTCAAGGAGGCAGGGACATCAACACGTCCCTGAGCTCCCACTTTGAGCAAGAGGAGCATAACACGAGTCTGAGATCTCCTGCCATTTTTAATCTTAAGCTTAACTTAGTCCAATTATAATATCAAATAATAGATAAATGAAAAAGGAAAAAAAAAGAAAAATTGTTACCAATCACGCGATTAAAAAAAAGAAATAGAAAAATCTTACCTTATCAACACACCTCAGGGAAAAGAAAAACTACTTACCAGTCACCAGCCAATCACTTACCTGCTGGCTGTGATGTCACGGTTCAACTTCTTTCTACTTCTACCTGCCCTTGAGTCTCCCTCTTGATCTTTACTCGTCTGGGATCCTTACAGTGATTGAGTTTTTTTTGGTTAGAGGAGGAGGTAGGGAGGGAAACACTGAAGACGTGTTTAGGGTTTAACTGTCACTTGACAACAGCTCCTCCACAAACCACCTTCTGGATACAGTGGCCGCAATGCACTGATGCAAAGTTTTCCCCGCAACAGCCAATCAGCGGCTCCGCTCTGCTGCCCTCTGCTGGATGCTTGCCTTCACTTGAACACGGAGGGTGTCTCGCTCAGGTACACTTTCTGGACACAGTGGCCACAATGCACTGATGCAAATCCTCCCCGCAACAGCCAATCAGCGGCTCCGCTCTGCTGCCCTCTGCATGGGGAATCCACCCAGAAACATGGGAAATCCCTCCATAGACGCAGTGAACCACCCCACAGACATTGGAATCACCCACCGTGGAGCACCTAAGGGGAAACCTCCCTTGACACTCCAGCGGCTCCAATATCTGGGGGGGGAGGGGCAGTGCCAGGACGCAGCACTAGGGTACAGGCTGATCATGTCCCTCCCCCCTGGGAGAGATTTATCTGTGTGCCTCCTGGTGGGGTCTCTTCACATGGTTCACATTGCTCCAGACCTCGCCGACGTCACATCTTGCCGACGATGCGGGAAATCCCAATGTGGGGGAGGGGGGGGGGGGGCGCATACAGCGGGAAAACATGGTAATGAGATTTATCTGAAATTCCCAACCTTCCTCAGTCTGATATGGACAAGAGCAGCAATATGGAAGTGGGCTGGGCAAGGAGATGGGGGGAAGGGGGGACAAGGGCTCCCGTTGGCAGGCAGAGGAGCAAGAAGGTGGGTGAAGAAGATGAACAATGGAAGGCTGAAGGAAGACCAAGGGCGGGGGGAAGCTGGACTCGACTAGTCTGCATGAAAAGCTGACAAACAAGGGGGCCAAAGGGATACCACATTGTTTACTGGAACAGGATGATGCACAAAGACTCCAGGTGTGATGGATGAGGTCCAAGTGGTGCATGGGCATCCATGGCAGGTGGGAGGGTAGTTGAATCAAGGAACAGACTCCCTCTTGAGGCTGCCAGCCTTTTCCTGCTGGGTTGCTGACATCCCACTATACTACTATGCCCCCTGTACACACACGACTGTGTGGCAAAATTTGGTTCCAACTCCAGCTACAAGTTTGCTGACGATACGACCATAGTGGGCTGGATCTCGAATAATGACAAGTCAGAATATAGGAGGGAGATAGAGAACCTAGTGGAGTGGTTCAGTGACAACAATCTCTCCCTCAATGCCAACAAAACAAAAGAGCTGGTCATTAACCTCAGGAAGCAATGTACTGTACACACTTCTGTCAGTATCAACGGGGCCGAGGTGGATATGGTTAGCAGCTTCAAATTCCTCGGGGTGCACAACTCCAAAAATCAGTCCTGGTCCACACACGTCGACGCTACCACCAAGAAAGCACAACAGCGCCTATACTTCCTCAGGAAACTAAAGACATTTGGCATGTCCACATTAACTCTTACCCACTTTTACACATGCACCATAGAAAGCATCATATCTGGCTGTATCACAGTCTGGTATGACAATTGCTCGGCCCAAGACCGCAAGAAACTTCAGAGAGTCATGAACACAGCCCAGTCCATCACACAAACCAGACTCCTAAGCGACCCTCTTATGGAATGACCTCATTAATTCTGCACCCCTGTATGCTTCATCCAATGCCGGTGTTTATGTAGTTACATTGTGTACCTTGTGTTGCCCTATTGTGTACTTTCTTTTCTTTTCTTTTCATGTACTTAATGATCTGTTGAGCTGCTCGCAGAAAATACTTTTCACTGTACATCGGTACATGTGACAATAAACAAAATCCAAATCCAAATCCAAATCCTGCACAGTCTGATGAAGACAGGTGGGCAGGAGAGAGTGATATGAATGTGTCAACTGGTGTTTAAATATGGCGCTAGAACCTTTGAACCTGCCAGCTTTTGGCAGGTGGACAAATCAGCTGCTGGCCCAGCAGAAGAGTCAGAGGTGACCACGCCTGTGAATAATTAATGTGATTCCTAGTGCTACCTAGAGGCTCCTTTACTGTAAGGTATAGTGGCCCGATGGCAAAATCGGGATTGGTGATCGGGCAGAGAATGGCTTCCGATGCAGGATTCGGGGCAGGCGCCGGTTTAACGCCAGTTGCTGTGCCCCCTCCGAGTCAGCGTCATCGGGACGCGCGCCGCATGCAGTTGTAAGGCCGTTGGTGCATCATCAGCCGGCCCACATGCAATGCTCCACCCCCGATCGGTTGAGCTCCCAATGGCACGGGCCACATGTGGTCACAGCGGTTGGGAACATGACACGCCGGCTGTAGACAGTGTCCAGCGGCACCACACTCGTCCAGGGTCTGTGCCGCTGGCTGGGGGGCTGCTGCTAGCACTGGGGGGAGTGATGGGGGGTGTCGAGGGGTGGGCAACGGTGTCGGGGTGGGTGGGTTAGGGTTCCAGCATGGGCGGTAGCATGCTTTTCAGCACAACCGGTGCTGCTCACCAGGCCAGTGCATGCGCGGCGCGGGACCGGGCGATTCGGTGGCTGTTTTCCGCACGATCCGTGGGTGTTCCACGCGGGCCGGTGCTAGCCCCTCATCGGTACCGGAACCGGTAAGGAGTTTACGCTGATTTTCCTGTCGTGAATCACCCGCAGATTCTCCGCTGGCACTGGCACTTAGCCTCAGGAACGGAGAATTCTGCCCAAGATCTTTGTCGTCGATATTGATGTCAACCCAGAGGTTGCGCCATTTGTCTTTGTTTTATTAAAACATGCAGCGCTCAAAAAACCCTTGCAACCTATTGAAAACTCCAAGCATCTATCTTCAATCATCCAGGAAGCTCTGATTTTGGATTCCCTTCCTTTCCCAAATACGAGACTGTACCTAGTCTGCACATCTCCTCTTTGAAGGCCTCCCATTGATCATTTACTATTTTATCCACCAGTTATTGATTACAATCCAATTGACTAAAATTTCTTTTCAGCACAGCTCATCTGCTGTTGAAAACCGCATCTATGCCTTTGTTATCTCCAGGCTTGACTATTCCAATGTACCCCTGGCTGCCACAATCCCCGCACCCCCCCCCCCCCCCCAATTTCCTATGCTCTGTAAACCTGAGGTCATCCAAACTTCTGCTGCCTGTATCCTAACTCACACCAAGTCCAATTCACCCATCAGTCTATTCGTCTGTTCTCTCAAACCTACAGTGACTCCCAGTTAAGGAACACCTCAAATTTAACAAGTTAGGTTGGGGTGCAGCTAGCTCTGGTGCTCATGACCTTTAGCACCGGAGCTAAGATATTGTCAAGGCTTGTAGCCTTTTCTTTGTCCAGTGCACTCTGCTGCTTTCTAAACAAAATTTCACAGGATGGGGCATCACTGGCCAAGCCAGTGTTTACTGCCCATTCCTAATTGCCCTTGCAAAGTTGGTGTGGTGCCTTCTTGAACTGCTGCACTCCATGTGGTGTAGGTATACCCACGGTGCTGTTAGGGAGGGAGTTCCAGGATTTGGACCCAGTGAGTGAAAGAACGATGATATATTTGCAAGTCAGGATGGTTTGTAGCTTATGGGGTATCTTACAGGCGGTGATGCTCCCAAGCGTTTGTTGCTCTTGTCCTTCTAAGTGCCAGGCTTCTAAATGCCTCTGAATGCAAAGTTCAGATGAGTTGAATTGGCAAGAGATTGGCATCCATCATGGTGCAATCTAAAAAGCACATTTTGCTGAAAATAAACCTGTTCACCCATGAGATATCAGACCTGTGGGGGGAGGGGTGTTGGGGGCAGAGGGGGCATGTCCTTTCACAGTCTCCTCCTCTTCTTGGGAGTTAACTTGGCAGAGCGAAGTGAATGGCCATTGTACACCCACCGAACTGAAATCAATAGAATAAAGATTAGAATGTGCCGGTGATATGTTCCTCTAGGTTACAGCCCAGGAGGTGGATTTGAAAATAAGACCCATGAACTCTGGAAGAAGTGGGACTGAAGGGCTGAATGGTCTATTCTTACTGGATTTTTCTGTCCCTATGAATAATCAGCCATTATAAATAGTATTACCTGTGTTTCAACTCTTGCCTCTTACATCAGAAAGTTGTGTCTTCAAGTACAGACTTTGCTGGCACTCCTATCGCAGTACTGGGGAGTGTTGCACTGTCAGGCATGCTGAGATGTTTAAATCTAGTACCTGTCTACCCTCTTGGGTGGATGCAAAAGATCTCATGGCATTAATTTGAAGAAGACCAGGGGAGTCCACCCTGATGCCCTCAGTCAATACTTCTTCCAAATCAACATCACTAAAACAGGTGATCCAATCAGTATCACATATCATTTTTTGGGAGCTTACTGTGCACAAATTAGCTGCTGTGTTTCCCACATCATGGCAGTGGCTGTACATTATTGGCTTCAAAATGTGTTGAGTGGTGAAGGACGCTAGAGAAATGAAAATCGTTTTTTCCATTAACTGGAGGGTAGTTGCCTGATCCCATCATCACCCTCATCATAATTCATTTATGTTTCCTGTTTATTCATTGCAGCTTTTTAATCTAGCAAAAGTCATTGGTGGGAGAATTTCTGTCCAACAGTGGAACACAATCCCTATTCAATGTGCCATTAAAATGTAACACCATTGTGTATTTTTAATTTGATACTTGTAACCAAGTGATACAGCATTGCATTTCTTGATTACCATTGAAATGTATCTAGAGTCAACAGTTTGAAATTGCAGTTTCCATTTGTCTCATTATTTTCTAGTTACAACCCCATTGGATAAAATAAACCCTTCTCTGTTACCTGTATTCCACTTCTCACAGAATGGTTGCAGCACAGAAGGAGGCCATTCGGCCGGCCTTGCTGGCTCTTCAAAGGAGCAACTGACCTAGCGCCACTCCCTCGCCTTCTTGTAACCCTGCACATTCTTCCTTTTCAGGTAATCATCCAATTCTGTTTTAAATGTTGTGGCTGATCCTGCCTTCACCACACTCTCAGGCAGTGCATTCTAGACCCACCCACTCACTGTATGAGAGAGATTCTTATTTATTCATTCCATTTTGTGGAGTGAGTATTGCTGGCTAGGCCAACATTTATTGCCCATCCCGAATTGCCCTCAAGAAGACAATTTTCTCAGGTTGCTGCTGCTTTTTCTTTTGCCTGTTACCTTAAATCTGTGTCCTCGCATTCTCGATCCTTCCGCCAGTGCCTTGGACATGAAAAGAAATCCAAAGCTTTATGCATCAAAACTTTACTCGGCGACTTCCGGTGGCGTGGGCGAGCAGGGCGGCCGCAGCAACAAGAGCTCCCGCCGGTGGCCGTGATTCGCGGCGATTTCGGGGAAATCCCCGAGTCTTCACGCACCCCCCCTGACTATCGTCGGCCTTTGGGGCCGTCACGAGCAGCCAGCGGGGCCGGTTTAAAAACCGGCGAAGAACCCCGCGCGGCGTCGAGGTCAGAGCAGCGGTGGCAGAGCTACGAGGAGGCCGAGGCGGCAGGCCCAAGGCCAGGGCACTATGTAGGGAGTGTGCTCCACGTCGGATGGCTCCCACCTAGGAGGAAGAAAGAAGGCTGAAGCCTGGTCCCAGGGGTGCTCTGGGTGAATGCAGAGGAGAAAGAAAGAAGGTTTAAGGAAGTTTGGTAAAAGTTTTTTTTTCTCTCCCTTTTAAAAGAAGTCAGATTGATGAAGGACAGGAGGGTGAAGGGGGAGAGAGGGACAGGAGGGCGAAGGGGGAGAGAGGGACAGGAGGGCGAAGGGGGAGATAGGAGAAAAGAAAGAAGATAAAAACAATAAGCCGCTAAAGGATGCGAAGAGCAGCGTCGGAGAAAGGAGGAAACGCGGGTTCGCCGCCGAAGGAGAAGACGAGCAAAAGTGTTGACAGGATGGCGGAAGCCGAACTGCAAGGCGGGGCCGCACTACTTACGGTGGAGAAGATGACCGAGGTGATGCCGGTGGAGCTGGAAAAACAGTTTGCGAGGCACATGGAGGCCTTGAGGAAAGAGATGGCGGTCGCGTTGAAGTCATTGGTGGAGGAGGCAATCGGCCCGGTGAGGGTGGCGGTGGCAAAGGCATCGGCCGAGGTGAGAGAGCAGGGCGAGAAGATGAAGGAAGTGGAGGAGGCCGTGTCACGACACAGCGACCAGGTCACCTCGATGGGGGACGAGCTGCGGAGGGTGGTGGAGGTTAACAGAGGGCTCCGAGCAAAGCTGGAAGACTTGGAAAACCGCTCAAGGCGGCACAATTTGAGAATTGTGGGCTTGCCCGAAGGGACAGAGGGCCCAAGGCCAACGCAATACTTCGCTAAGAAGTTGGAGGAGCTGATGGGGGAGGGTGAGAGCCCCACCCTTTACGAGCTAGACAGAGCTCATCGGTCATTAAGGCCGAAGCCCAAAGTGAACGAGCCGCCAAGGGCAGTAATTATCTGCTTCCATAAGTTTTTGCATGAAGGACAAGGTATTAAGCTGGGCGAAGCAGGAGCATGAGGTGCTGTGGGATGGTACTGCGGTTCGGATCTACCAGGATTGGACGGTGGAGTTGGCAAAAAGACGAGCGCCGTTTGGGCGAGTGAAGGCGGCTTTGTACAAGAAGGGGGTGCGATTTGGTATGGTGTACCCGGCGAAGTTGAGAGTAACATATAACGTCAAAGACTTTTATTTTGAGACAGCGGAGTCGGCTGAGGCGTTCGTGAGGGCAGAAGGCTTGGGACAAACATGAAAAGCGGAACTGGAAGAGAGACTGTGGACTGTGTTTGTGCAGCTGGAAAATGTATAAATGTTACAACTTTCTTTTTACTGATTTGTATTGCAATTTACTTCTCTTTGCATTGTTACAGAGTTCAAGTTAATGGTGTTCTGTGTTGCGACGGTTAAATGTTATGTTAGTGAATTGTAGGGGTTGGATTGGTGGGTTTGTTTTGGTGTTTCTTTCTCTGGGACTGGGCGGAAGGGGGCGAGAGGTCTTGGCGGGGGGAGCCACCCCGCTAGCTAACTAAAGTCAGTTAGTGAACGGGGGTGAGGTGAGAGGAGGGCTGCGGACGTTGGAGCCTGGATAGCAGGCTTCAATGGGCCTACAAGGCGAGCGAGATGGGGGGGAAGGGATGGATGTTGGGGGATGTTTTTGTAGGGAGGGTTCTTGGGAGGGGGTGAAGGGGTTTGATGTTAACAATGGACAGGGGCGCGTCAGGCTTATGGGGCAGGGCCCGGTGGTATGGTGATGGTGGATAAGAAAGGTGGGGGGGGGTGAGAGACCCCCAGTAAGGATAGTCACGTGGAACGTGAGAGGGCTAGGAGGTCTGGTCATGAGGTCAAGGGCGCTTGCGCATCTTAAAAGTTTGAAAGCCGATGTAGCAATGCTGCAAGAGACTCACTTGATGGTGAAGGACCAGGTGAGACTTAAAAAGGGCTGGGTTAGCCAAGTGTTTCACTCCGGATTTGATGGAAGGGCTCGAGGGGTAGCGGTGCTGGTCAGCAAAAGGGTACGCTTCCAGATGGAGAAGGTGGTGGCAGATCAGGGGGGTAGATATGTGATTGTGGCAGGAGCGCTGGAGGGGAGATTAGTGGCGCTGTTAAGTGTATACGGTCCCAATTGGGACGATGTGGGATTCGCGAGGAAGGTGTTTGGGGCCATTCCCGACTTGGACACGCATGAGCTGATTGTGGGGGGGGGGTGCTGGAACTTGGTGCAAGAGCAAAGGTTGGACAGAACATGGCCGCGCTCGCTGGTCCCATCAGGGGGGGGCAAAGGCGCTGGCTGGGCTAATGGTGGAAATGGGAGGGGTGGACCCTTGGAGGTTCCTGCACCCAAGGGAACGGGAGTACTCGTTTTACTCAGTGGTCCCTAAGGTATACTCGCGGATCGACTTTTTTGTGGTGGGGAAGGCTTTGCTGGCTGGAGTCAAGGGGTCGGAATACTCTGCAATTGCAGTGTCAGATCACGCTCCACATTGGATGGATATGGTGCTGGAGAAGGGGGTAGCACAGAGACAGGGATGGAAACTGGATGTGGGGCTTTTGGGGAACCAAGTGTTCTGTGAGAAAATTGAAAAGGTAATTAAGGAGTATGTAGGTTTCAATTGTACGGATGAGGTGTCGAAGGCAGTCGTCTGGGAGGCTCTAAAGGTGGTGGTGAGGGGGGGAAGGTAATTTTGTTTAAGGCCAGGGTGGACAAAGAGGAGAGGTTGGAGCGGCTGAGGGTAATAGATGAGATGTTGGAGGTAGATAGGAGGTATGCAAAAGATGGGGACCCAGCAAAGCTGGAAAAGAGGAAGGAACTACAGGCGAGCTTCGATCGACTGTCCACCAGGAAGGCGGTGCGCCAACTGAGACGAGCAAGGGGTGCAGTTTATGTACATGGAGATAGGTATGTTAGCAGGTCAGCTTCGGAGGGAGGCAGCGGCAAGGGAAATTCTTCAGGTGAGGGATAGGGCAGGGAAGTTGGTGGTGGCTCCAGTGCTGATTAACAAGGTTTTTGAGGAGTTTTATGAGAGGTTGTACAAGTCAGAGCCACCCGTGGGAGACTGTGAGATGCAGGAATTTCTAGATGGGTTGGAGTACCCGAGGCTAGGGGAGGGGGACAGGGCTACATTAGAAGGAGCAATAGTGGAGCAGGAGATTAAGGATGCGATTGGGAGGATGCAGTCGGGGAAGGTGGCAGGGCCGGATGGGTTTCCGGTGGAATATTATAAAAAATTTAAGGATAGGTTGGCACCCCTGATGGTGGGGATGTTTGAGGAGGCGATAGGGAAGGGGGTGTTGCCGCAAACCTTGGGGCAGGCGTCGATTTCACTGTTGCTAAAAAAAGATAAGGATCCGACTGAGTGTGGGTCGTATCGGCCCATATCACTTCTGAATGTGGACGCAAAAGTGTTGGCAAGGTACTGGCGGGTAGACTGGTGGAGTGCCTCCCGAAGGTGGTAGGGGAGGATCAGACGGGGTTCGTGAAAGGGAGGCAGCTGTTTTCGAACATTAGGAGGGTTTTGAACGTTGTTATGGCACCGCCGGAAGGGAAGGAAACAGAGGTAGTTGTGGCATTGGACGCCGAGAAGGCATTTGATCGGGTAGAATGGGGGTACCTGATGGCAGTGCTGGAGCGGTTTGGGATTGGACCAAGATTTGTGAATTGGGTAAAGCTATTATATAAGGAGCCGAAGGCGAGTGTCTGCACAAATAATATCAGTTCGAGATACTTTCCTCTCCACCGTGGGACGAGACAAGGATGTCCTATGTCCCCCCTGCTGTTTGCACTTGCGATTGAGCCATTGGCCATCGCATTGAGAAGTTCGGGAGCATGGAAAGGAATAGTGCGGGGGGTGATAGAGCAGAGGGTGTCCTTATATGCCGACGACTTGCTGCTGTATGTGTTGGAACCGAGTGAGTGATAGGAGGAATATTGGAGCTACTGCGGGCATTTGGGTCTTTCTCGGGGTACAAGCTGAACCTGGACAAGAGTGAGTATTTTGTGGTGTCTCGGCCAGGGGTGGGGGCAGGGGTGGGGGGGCTGCCATTCCATTGGGCAGGGACTCACTTTAGGTATCTGGGGGTGCAGGTTGCCCGGGAGTGGAGGAGGCTTCGCAGGTACAACATCACTAGTTTGGTGGGGAGAGTGAAAGCCGATCTGGCAAGGTGGGATGGTCTTCCTCTGTCACTGGTGGGTCGGGTACAGGCGGTCAAAATGAATGTGTTGCCGCGATTTCTGTTTATTTTTCAATGCCTACCGATTTTCCTGCCAAAGTCTTTTTTCAGGGAGATTGAGGGAAGGATTACCTCATTCATATGGGAGGGAAGGTGGCCAGAGTGAGAAAAGTGCTGCTACAGAGGGGAAGACAGGCAGGGGGTTTGGGTCTCCCGAACCTGTTGTACTACTACTGGGCGGCGAATGTGGAGAAGGTGCGGAGCTGGGTCAGAGGGGTTGATTCTCAGTGGGTCAGAATGGAGGAGAGTTTGTGCAGGGGGTCGGGGCTGAAGGCACTTGCAACAGCGCCGCTCCCGATAGCTCCGGGGAAATATTCAGGGAGTCCGGTAATAATAGCTTCATTGAAAATCTGGAGGCAGTTTCGGCAACACTTCGGGTTGGGGGTAGGGTCAAGGGAAATGCCGATTCGGGGGAACCACAGATGTGAGCCAGGGAGGTGGGATGGAGGTTTTCGGAAATGGGAAGAGAGGGGGATTAAGACACTAAAAGATTTGTTTCTCCGGGGTTGGTTTGCAGGATTGAGGGAGCTGGAAGCAAAGTATGGGCTGGAGCAGGGAGAAGTGTTTATGTACATGCAGGTTCGGGATTTTGCCAGGAAGGAGATTCAGAGCTTCCCAGAGGAACTGGCCTCCACATTGCTGGAGGAGGTGCTGACGACAAGGGGACTGGAGAAGGGGGCAGTGTCAGCGGTGTACGGAGCTATTTTGGAAGAGGATAAGGCACCACTGGAAGGGATCAAAGCAAAGTGGGAGGAAGAGCTGGGAGAGGTTACAGAGGAGGGGGTCTGGTGTGAGGTGCTCCGGAGAGTGAATGCCTCCACCTCATGTGCGATTTTTTGAAGGAGTAGAGGATGTGTGTGAGCGTTGCCGGGGGGGGGGGCCCGCTAATCACGTCCATATGTTTTGGTCCTGTCCAAAGCTAGAGGATTACTGGAAGGAGGTGTTTAGGGTAGTTTCAAGGTGGTGCATGTGAGACTGGACCCGGGTCCCCGGGAGGCCATATTCGGGGTGTCGGACCAGCCAGGGTTGGAAACGGGTGCGGAGGCAGATATCATAGCCTTCGCCTCGTTGATCGCCCGAAGGCGGATCCTGCTGGGATGGAGAGCAGCCTCTCCACCCAGTGCCCTGGCGTGGCGGGGGGACCTGTTAGAATACTTGACCCTTGAGAACGTTAAGTTCGAACTGAGGGGAAGCTTGGAGGGGTTCTACAAGTCATGGGCACTATTTATTATGCACTTTCAAGAACTGGATAACATCGAACATTAGTTGGGGGGGGGGGAATGGGTGGGAGGGTTTGGGGCGGAGGGGGGCTGTGTATATTAAGGGTAACTATGGGTAATCCCTGATTCCTTTTTGTCATTTGTTTCTGTAAACATGCGGGCTGATGTTTGCAGGTTGGTGGGAGGATGGGATCGTTGTTATTGTTATGGGGACTGACATATCTTGCTGATTATTGTTTATTGTTGATGGGTGTAAATGCGGGAGAAAATGTGAAAAAGGAGAATAAAAATATTTTTTAAAAAAAACAACTTTATTCGTTATGTTATTCTTATAATAGACTTTCTGCAGAACTAAAAATGATGGCTGCTACAAGTCACATGACTCCAGGATTGGTCCTTTGTTATGGAAGCTACCAACAGGAGTAACAAGAACAAAATAATTGTCCTCTCATCATGGTGGAACCTCACATCCAATTGTAAGGACATTATTATCTCAAAACTAGGGGATTTGAAGATCAAAACTTGTTATTCCTGCTGAGCTACTAACAGATTCATCTCATACCTGGGCCTGTCCAAGTCCATTTCAAAAATGGCCCATTAAGGGGACCACGGATGCCATTTGTATCTTGATAAGCTTGCCCTCTAGTGGATTCAGGGGTTCTGTCTGGACAATGGTCAATGTGGATTGTAACTCTTTCAAAAACTAATGGCGAGGACATTATCAGTCCTGAA
This sequence comes from Scyliorhinus torazame, assembly GCF_047496885.1. Taxonomy (NCBI): domain Eukaryota; kingdom Metazoa; phylum Chordata; class Chondrichthyes; order Carcharhiniformes; family Scyliorhinidae; genus Scyliorhinus; species Scyliorhinus torazame. Next base: position 95,263,843 of record NC_092725.1, on the reverse strand, counting down.
ATCAAACCCAGTTCCAGATACTAGATAAATACATTTTTTAATCATTATGGAAAAAGGTCAAATGACTTGTGTGACCATTTTGAAATCTCTATATTCCTTTGAGAGCTGAGACATCCTCAGTCCGCTGTTTAACATCTAACCGGTGAACACCAAGAAGCAGATTTCCAGGCTGGACAAGAGCTGTGCTCCTCAAAGTGAGTCTCAGTTGGAGGATTTCCTGTCATTGCCTAGAGAACTGACCCAGTCCCTGTGTACCAACTTCATTTTACAGTATTAGCACCAATTGTAAAGAGAAACTCCATAACTCTGATCTTCATCCAGTTGAACTCGAACTGCTACATGAAAGGACACCTCACTGGACTCCGACACTGGGCTCTGATAATCACATGAACTAATATTAATTTCTGTGGTCCTTTTATTATTCTATCCATAGTGGTAAAACTTTCTTTCCCCCCCCCTCCCCACCCTTACTGTGTGTGCATATAGTTAGTGGAGTGGGATCTTTCGAACATTCCTCCCCCCATTTTGAATGTGAATAAACTAACCTTCTGAGTTCATCGTAATTCGAGTTTCCTATGAGATATGAGTAAACTGCATCATGCAAGCTGAGGGTTTGGGAAAACATGTCACAGCCTAATTTATAAATAATTCAATACACCTTCAGCTCACAGACAGTTGGTGAGAGGGAAGAAGTACAGTTTGCCTTTCGCTCCTGCCCATCACAAGTAAGCACATTTTCTCTCTATCTATTCTATCTAGACCTCTCATAATTCTGAATTCCTCCATCAAATTGCCTCTCAACCTTCTCTTCTCCAAGGAAAACAGCCTCAACTTTTCAATCTTAAATATGAACATACAAATGGGAGGCACGGTAGCACAGTGGTTAGCACTGTTGCTTCACATCGCCAGGGTCCCAGGTTCGATTCCCGGCTTGGGTCACTGTCTGTGTGGAGTCTGCACGTTCTCTCCGTGTCTGCTTGGCTTTCCTCCTGATGCTCCGGTTTCCTCCCACAAGTCCCGAAAGACACGCTTTTAGGTGAATTGGACATTCGGACTCCTCCCTCTGTGTACCCGAACAGGCGCCAGAATGTGGCGACTAGGGGATTTTCACAGTAACTTCATTGCAGTGTTAATGTAAGCCTACTTGTGACAATAATAAAGATGATTATTGTTATAAAATTAGGAGCAAGAGTAGGCCACTCAAAGATCCTTTGAGCCGGCTCCACCATTCAGTAATGGTGATCTGCTTGTAACTTTAACCTCACATTCCTGCCTACCCCCAATAAACCCCCTAGTTAATCAAGAATCTATCAAGTTCTGCCCTAAAAATATTCAAAGACACTACTTCCACTACCTTTTGAGGAAAAGAATTCCAGAGACTCATGACCCTGGGCGAAATTCTCCGGTATCGGCGCAATGTCTGCCGACTGGCACCCAAAACGGCGCAAATCAGTCGGGCATCGCGCCGCCCCAAAGATGCGGAATGCTCCGCATCTTTGGGGGCCGAGCCCCAACCATAAGGGGCTAGGCCCGCGCCGGACGAAGTTCCGCCCTGCCAGCTGGCGGAAATGACATCTCCGGGCGGCGCATGCGCGGGAGCGTTAGCAGCCGCTGATGGCATTCCCGCGCATGCGCAGTGGAGGGAGTCTCTTCCGCCTCCGCCATGGTGGAGACCGTGGCAAAGGCGGAAGGAAAAGAGTGCCCCCACGGCACAGGCCCGCCCACGGATCGGTGGGCCCCGATCGCGGGCCAGGCCACCATGGGGGCACCCCCCGGGGCCAGATCGCCCCGCGCTCCCCCCAGGACCCCGGAGCCCGTCCGCACCGCCTTGTCCCGCCAGTAAGGTAGGTGGTTTTATCTACGCCGGCGGGACAGGCATTTTAGCAGCGGGACTTCGGCCCGTCCGGGCCGGAGAATTGCGGGGGGAGGGGGGGGCGGCCAACCGGCGCGGCGCGATTCCAGCGGGATTCACGCCAGCCCCCGGCGATTCTCCGACCCGACGGGGGGTCGGAGAATCTCTCCCCCTATTCTCCTCACCTCTGTCTTAAATGACCGACCCCTTGTTTTTCGTGATTTTCCGACAAGAAGAAACATCCTCTCCATATCCACACTGTCAATACCCCTCAGGATCTTCTACATAACTAAATTTTCTCATCCCCGAAGCATTTTTGTTAACCTCTTCTGTTGAGTAAGAAGTCTTACAACACCAGGTTAAAGTCCAACACCAAAATCACACCAAAAAGCGCTCTGAAAGCTAGTGATTTCAAATAAACCTGTTGGACTTTAACCTGGTGCTGTAAGACTTCTTACTGTGTCCACCACAGTCCAGCATCGGCATCTCCACATCATGGCTACCAACTTCTGTTGAGAATTATGGAAAATTAAGATTAAAAGATGCCGGGCTTCATCCCGAAATTCTTCTTCACCAGGGTCAATATCTTGCAGAGAGGGCGACACTTGGGAGGCCTGGTTGAACCTCCTATACTGCCATTGGGTGGCAAACGCAAAGAGGGTGAAGGGGTGGCTGAGGGAACCTGAGACGGACTGGGTCTGAATGGAGGAAGCCTCCTGCATGGGGACATCTCTCCGTGCGCTGGCTGCCGCACAACTCCCAGACCCCTAGCACACACACTCTAGGAGCCTAGTGATAGTGGCCACACTAAAGAACTGTAACCAGTTCAGGTGCTACTTCAAGCTCGGTGGTATGTTTATAGAGGCCCCCATCTGCAACAACTATTGGTTCACACTGGTGAAGATAGGCACCACGTTTGGGGGAGTGGAGGGAGGACAGAGGGACATTGAGAGTAAAGGATAAGTACATGGACAGTAGACTGGCGACATTGGGGGAAATCCCGGAGAAGCTCCAACTCCCAAAAGGGAACAAGCTCAGATATCTGCAGCTGCATGACTTTCTCCGCAAGGAAATAAAAATGGGAGGCACAGTGACGCAGTGGTTAGCACTGCTGCCTGACGGCGCTGGGGCCCCAGGTTCGATCCCGGCTCAGGTCACTGTCCGTGTGGAGTTTGCACATTCCCCCCGTGGCTGCATGGATCTCACCCCCACAACCCAAATATTTGCAGTGTAGGTGGATTGGCCACGCTAAATGGCCCCTTAATTGGGAAAAGAAGAATCGGGTACTCTGAATTTAGAAAACAAAGGAGACAAAAATGTTCCAAGAGACCAGAACACACACTTCTGGACACATTGGTAGGGCTGTACTGGTTAGGGGACGACATGTGTGACGACATTTACGGACGACTCATAGAAAAGGTCAGGACCCCACTGGACGAGACAAGATGGAAATGGAGGGAGGAGCTGGGCATGGAGCTAGGGGGCGGACTCTGGATTGAGGCGTGGCATACGATGAACTCCACCTCCTCTTGTGCCGGGCTAGGCCTGATGCAGCCCAAGGTGGTGCACAGAGCACACCTTATTAAGACACAAATGAGCGGGTTCTTCCTGGAGGTGGGGGATAAGTGTAAGCGGTGTCATTGGGGCCCAGCCAATCACACCCACATGTCCTGGTCCTGCCCACTTCTGTTACAGAAACATCATATACCTTATGTCCAGTCCCTTCCGGTACCAGTTGGCCCAGCTGTGAATTTGACGATCTCCATGTTTCAGCCAGGTCAGACAGTCAATGTCAGAAACTCTCTGTGCTGAGTGTTGAACTGCTTATATATTGCTGCCAATGTGATCGTACATTATAACTACATATTCCAGATCCAACACCACCATCTAGTGGAGGTGCAATGTTATCAGACAAAGAGAAATTTCACCACGAATGTGCTCCTCGACTCTGGGACCTTCTTCTGTTTGTCGATGAAAACGCAGTTGTGAAAGCAATAAAAATATCGTGGACAGAACATTCAAAGCCAAACACTATTCAATGTGGTGAGATAGAATTTTCATCAGCTATTTAAAAAGAAGGACTTGCATTTATATAGCGTTATTCACAACTGCCAGATGTTGCAAAGTGCTTTGCAGCCAATGAAGAAGTTAGTTGAAGGGGAAACAATGGTCTTTGCGTCGGTACAATTAAAACAGTTTAAGCGAGTTCAGGGATCACAACTTCAAGTTTTGCAAGGTCAGATCTAGATGGGAAAACAGCCGTTGGTTCTTTCTCCAGGGAATAGTGAATCTCTGGAATATGCTGTCATCTCGTGTGGTAAACATTTAATCGCTCAACTCCTACAAGCAAGAGTTGGATCTGTTTCTCGCTGCGGAGGTCATCACCTTGTCCAAGGGGTTACTACTGCAGGGAACTCAGGGCCAGCAGCATTATCTGGACTAGTTTTGATTGCCTGGGAAGGTTGGAGCGGAGTTGTCGAGCTTGTTGTGCTTCACTTCAGACATTAAAACACATTTTCATTGACCTGTTCCACTGGTTCAGTTTTGTTTCTTTGACACCTGAATGTAGCCTTCAGATTACAAAGAATTACATAGCATTTTAGCAACATAGGAACAGTAGAAGGCCATTCAGCCCAGCGAGCCTACTTCAGCATTCAATATGACCATGTCTGATTATTCCCTTCAATGGCTTTTTGCCACACTATGACCAGAACCCTTTATGTCATTAGTATTTAGAAATCTCTCAATTTCTACCTTAAACATACACAATGACTGAGCTTCCATATCCCTCTGGGGTAGAGAGTTTCAAACCCTCTGAGTAAAGTAACTTTTCATCTATGTCATTGTGTTCCCTGGTTCTAGGCTCCTTGACCAATGGAAGCATTTTACCTGCATCTACCCTGTCCATTCCTGTATTTTGTAGGTTTTAATGGGTTTTAATGAAATCACCTCTCATTCTTCGAAACGATAGAGCATTCGGGCCTAGTTTCCCCAATCTCTCTTCATAAGATAGTCCCGGCATCCCAGGAAAAAATCCGGCCAACCTTTGTTGCACTCTCTCTATGGCAATAATATCCTTTCTGAGGTAAGGGGACCAAAACTGCACACAGTGTTCCAGGTGTGATCTAACCAAGCTTCTAGACAATTGAAGCAAGACTTCGATACTTCTGGAATCAAACCCTCTTGTGATAAAGGCTACCGTACCATTAGCCTTCCTCATAGTTTGCTGCACCAGTTAGTTAGCCTTCAGTGATTTATTGACAAGGACACCCGGGGCCCTTTGTACATCTACGGTCTCTCATCTCTTAACAATTTAGAAATACTCTGCACATCTGTTCCTCCTACCAAAGTGGATGACTTCACATCCTCTTGAAGCCGCTTGGCACCTTCCTCACAACAGGGCCTTGGTGCGTTCACACCTGGAATATTGTGTGCTGTTTTGGTCTCCTTATCTGAGGAAGGATGTTCTTGCTATAGTGGGCTGACAGCGGAGGCCTACCAGTCTGATTCCTGGGATGGCAGGACTGATGTATGAGGAGAGATTGAGTTGGTTAGGATTACATTCGCTGGAGGTTGGAAGACTGAGGGGGTTGGGGGGGGGGTGGATCTCATAGAAAGCTATAAAACCCTAACAGGACTGGACAGGGTAGATGCAAGCCAGATGTTCACGATGGTGGGACAGCGGCGCAACATGGCTGGTAACTGCGGGAGAGCCCACTCTGGGGATTTACCCGGCTCGCCACGCCTCACGAGATCGAACGGGATCTTGCGAGACACCGTGATGTGAAGCTCGCCCATTGTGCGCGGGATCACCTTTTAGAAAATCTGCATAATAGTGATGCAGCTAGTCTCACTCTAATATTCATTCCCGACTTCCGGTGACGGCAGACGGGAGGCAGCCGCGCGTTGGAGGGCTCCCGTTCGGGAACGGCATTGTCGGGGGTTAACGCCCGGTCCTAGGGCCAGCGAAGGCAGTAATAGTCAGGAGACAGCACAGAGGAGAAGAATGTCGAAGACCAGCAAAAAAACGGCCGTGAAAAAAGCGGCTGAAAGTCCGTTGGGGAGTGGAAAGGTCACCGCGGGGTCAGTAAAGAAAACGGAGGCTGGAGCACCAGGGGAGGCCGCAGTGCTTATGCTGAAGGAATAACTAAGGTGATGGCTGCGGAATTCGAAAAGCAGTTTGCACAGTTTGCGAAATGCATGGAGACGGTGAGGAAAGAGATGAGGGAGGTTTTGAGTGCGCTGGTGGAGGAGGCGATTTCCCCGGTGATGACGGCGGTGGCGAGCGCAGCGGCGGAGGTGCGGGAGCAAGGGGAGGCGCTGAAGGAAGTGGAGGAGATGTTATTGCAGCACGGTGATCAACTTGCCTCGATGGGGAAGGAGATGCAGAAGGTGATGGACATTAACAAGGATCTGCGAGGAAAAATGGAAGGCCTGGAAAACAGATCCAGGCGACAGAATTTGAGGATTGTGGGCTGCCCGAAGGAGTTGAAGGACCAAAGCCGACTGAGTATTTTGCCACGATGCTGGCAAAACTATTGGGGGAGGGGGAGGACCCCTCCCAATATGAACTGGATCGGGCTCATCGGTCGTGGAGGCCTGTACCAAAGGCGAGTGAACCACCAAGGGCAGTGACTCTGTGCTTCCGTAGGTACAGGGTGAAGGTGAAGGTCCTGAGCTGGGCCAAGCAGAAGCGGGTGGTGCAGTGGGCTGCAGCTGGTATACGTGTATACCAGGACTTTATGGTGGAGCTGGTGAGGAGGCGGGCTGCCTTCAACCGGGTGAAGAGGGCACTGTACATTAGCAAGGTGCAGTGCGGCATTGTATATCCAGCGAAGCTGAGGGTGACGTATAAGCTAAGGGACTTTTATTTTGGAACGGCGGAAGCAGCGGGGGAGTTTGCGAAGGCAGAAGGACTGTGGCAGAACTGACAAATTGAGGAATGGTCATGTGCCGATGTAACCTCATGACTGTATTTTCTTCCTTTTTGTTTCACTGCGCGCGGGTGTAGGGGCTAAAGGAGCCAATGTTGTATATATTTGGACAAGGGAAGTGATGGGACTTTCACTCGAAATGAGGGCTCTTTGGGGTGTAGGTGGATATGCGGGGTTTGTGTGCTAAAAGGGGATCTCTGGGCTTTCCTAGGGCCGGGCAAGTGGGAAAGGGACCTGGGCGGGGGCCTCCACCCTGGCCGGTTTAAGCCGGCCAGTGAACGGGAGTGAGGTGGGGGAGAGGCTGCGGCCATCGGAGACTGGCAGAACAGGGTCCGAGTGGTCTAGCCGGGGTGGAAAGTTGGGGGGAAGGAACCGAGGTTGGGAGGAGGAGTTTTACAAGAGGCAGTGGACGGGAGGAGCTGGAGACTTGGGGAGGGGGGGGAGGTGTACAACTCTTGGGTATCATGTACGGTACTCTTTCAGAGGCTGGATGGCATTGAGTGTAGGGGGGAGGGGAGTGAACTCTATAGGTAAATGGTGACCATGGGCGGTCCCAGACTCCTTTTTCTTTTTCTCTTTTGTTTTTTGTTTCCACCGTGGGAGGGTTTGGTCTATTGGATGCATATATTGACAGGTGTGCCGTTGTTTGGGGTGGTGGGAGGATGGGATCATTGGTATTGTTAAGGGGATTGATTTTGTATTTGTTACCATTTACTGTTTGTGGGTGGGGTGTAAATATTTGAAGGAAAATGTGAAAATGTAGAATAAAAAAAACATTTAAAATTAAAAAAAAAATAATATTCATTCCCGAGATCTAACCAAGGCGTTGGGATCTATCCCCTTCATCTTGGAGACAACAGATGAGTGTCGTTCAGTACTGGCCTCCATAAATGGGGACTGGATGGAACAGCACTTGTGGGGTTTCCCAAGGGATTAGAGGACCCTGGGTGCATGCCCTCTGGGCAGGGTGACACCCTGGAACTGCTGGGGCCACCTGGACACCATGGCAGTGCCACCTGCATGCCAGCCTGGCACTGTCAAGATGTCCAGGTGGGACTGCCAGGTGCACTTCCAGGGTTCCAGGCTGGCACTGCCAAGGTGCCAAGCTGGTATTATTTGTGCGGCGGTGATTAAGCCAGGGGATGCCTGCACGGGTGTGGGGTGGTGAGGGTGGGCCTGGGGACCCAGGCTGGGGGGTTTGGTGGTCGCATTGGGGTCTTGAGAGATTGGGGCGCAATGAGTTTTGGCAAGTGGCGCCCCTCAGTGCAGGAAACGTGACTTTCAGCCACACATTTTCCGCTGAGGCCCTGCATCTAACCTGGATCATGTTAGATAACATTGTGTTTCTCGACACTGCGTGCGACAGGAAACACATGGCTAAACGTCCTCGCTGTGAGACATAGTTCCCATTTGGTTAGATCGCACCCTGTATGTTTTCAGAAGGAGTTAGATATAGCTCTTGGGGCTAATGGGGTCAAAAGATATGGGGGGAAAGTGGGAACAGGTTACTGAGTTGGATGATCAGCCGTTATCATAATGAATGGCGGAGCAGGCTTGAAAGGCCAATTGGCCTCCTCCTGCTTCTATTTTCTATATTTTTATGAATTTATCCAGCTTCTCCTCAAATACATCTAAACTGTTCACCCCAACTCCCTGTGGTAGCTTGTTCCACATTCAGAAGGCATTTGATACAGTAGAGCCACACCAATAGACTTGTGAGATATGCAATGAAAGGGACAATAGCAATGTGGCTCCAAAATTGTCTGAATACTAGGAAGCAGAGAGTGCTGGTCAACAAATATTTTCAAGCTGGAGGAAGGTTTGTAGTGGAGATCCCCAGGGGTCAGTATAGTTTTTCCTGATATGAAATGAAATGAAAATTGCTTATTGTCAAAGTAGGCTTCAAATGAAGTTACTGTGAAAAGCCCCTAGTCGCCACATTCCGGCATCTGTTCAGGGAGGTTGGTACGGGAATTGAACCATGCTGCTGGCCTGCCTTGGTCTGCTTTAAAAGCCACCGATTTAGCCCAGTGTGCTAAGCCAGCCCCTGATATATATTGATGATCTAGATCTTGGTGTGCAGGGGACAATTTCAAAGTTCGTGGATGATACCAAATTTGGAAGTATTGTAAACTGCGAGGACAGTATCGAACTTCGAAAGACATAGACAAGTTGGTGGAATGGGTAGATGGATGGCAGATGAAGTTCAATGTGGAGAAGTATGAGGTGTTGCATTTTGCTGGGAAAAACATGGAGAGACATCATAAAATAAGGGGTAAAATTCTAAAATGGGTTCAGGAGCAGAGGGGCTTGGGTGTATATGTGCATGGGTCATTGAATGTAGAAGGACAGGTTATGGAGATCAGTTAATAAAGCACATAGTATTCTGGGCTTTATTAATAGGGGCATAGATTTCAAGACCAAGGAGATTATGCTGAACTTATACAAGACATTAGTTAGACCTCAGCTAGATTATTGCGTACAGTTCTGGATGCCACACTATAGGATGGATTTGAACACATTGGAGAGAGTGCAGAAGAGGTTGACAAGAATGGTTCCAGGGATGGGAAACTTCAGTTATGAGGATAGATTGGAGCCGTTGGTACTGTTCACCTTGGAGAGAAGAAGGCTGAGAGGAGATTTGATGGAGATGTTCAAAATCATGAAAAGAATAGACAGGGAGAAACTGTTCCCATTTGTAAAAGGATCAAGAACGAGAGTGGACAAATTTAAAGTGATTTGCAAAAGAAGCAAATGTGATGTGAGAAAAAGCTTTTTCACACAGCGAGTGGTTCAGATCTGGAATGCACTGCCTGGAAGTGTGGTGGAGGCAGGAGCAATCAAGGCATTCAAGAGGACATTAGATGATTATTTGAATAGAAACAATGTGCAGGGGTACGGGGAAAAGACAGGGGAATGGCACTCTGTCACAATGTTTGTTTGGAGAACTGATGAAGATATAATGGACCAAATGGCTCTGTTCTGCACTGTAACAATTGTGTGATTCTCACCTCTCTCTTGGTAAAGAAGTTATTTCTGAATTCCCTGCTGGATTTATTAGTCACTCACTTCTACTTATGGTCCTAGTCCTGGGCTCCCATACAAGTGGACACAACGGGCGGGATTCTCCGAAATGGAGGCAGCGTGTTCACGCCGTCGTGAACACCGTCGAGGTTCACGACAGCGCAAAACGGCCCCTATCGCGACCGATTCAGGGCCCGATAATGGGCTAGGAGCGGCGCCACGTCATTTACATGCTCCAGGCCTTGGTGCCGCGTAAAGGTGGCGCCGCATACATGACGTGGCCGGCGCCGCATAACTAGCGTCACCCGCGCATGCGGGGTTGGCCGGCGCCAACCCGCGCATGCGTGGTTGCCGTCGTCTCCGAGTCCGCCCCGCAAGAAGATGTCTGACGGATCTTGCGGGGCTGCGGAAGAAAGGAGGTCCCCCTTCAGAGAGGACGGCCCGACGATCGGTGGGCCAGACCCCATTTGAGGCCCCCCCCGATGCAGGAACCCCCCTCGCCCCCCCCGCAGGCCGCCCCCCACCCCCCCCAGCGTTCCCACGCTGTTCCCGCCGGCAGCGACCAGATGTGAACGGCGCCGGGGGGGAACCCGCCGTTTTGTGCAGGATGCTCGGCCCATCCGGGCCTGAGAATAGCAGGGGTGCCGGAGAATCGCCATTTTGGGTGTCTCGGGCGATTCTCCGGCCTCCCCGGACGGGGCCGTTCTCGCCGCTTGGGTGAATCGCGGGAGGGCGTCGGACCGGCATCGCGGGAAAATTTGGCGACCCAGGCGATTCTCCCAACCGGCGCGGGAGCGGAGAATCGCGCTCAACTTCTCTATATAAACCCTATCAGCCCCTTTATCAGGTCACCCCTCAACTCTTGGAATTGATGTCAAAGAGTTTTGTCTAACCACAGTGCCTGGTACAGAAAGGAAGAGATTAACTTCATTAAATTCTTTTAAGAAATTGGGAAAACCCGTTGACAATGGCGGCACTGGCAGATCCTGCTGATAGGCCGCCACCCCCACTGAAAAACACACGCAGGGTGCTCAGTAAATCCCACTCAAAAATGTCACCTTTCTCTTTCAAGGCAGCTCTTTGAAGGTACAAATTGACATCGATTCAAGCTTTACCTCTGTGAGAAAATGATTGCTTTGGACATTCTGAGCTAAGTTGACTCTTGTTATTTACTATATTATCTATAGGATAACTCCATGGAGCGACTGCCTGGGGAGCTGATTGTCATTAATGTCAACAACCAGCAAAGCATGCTTGAAAATTGAACCACTGTAACAAAGGAGAAGTAATAATAATAATAATCTTTATTATTATTGTGTATTAACACTGCAATGAAGTTACCACACTCCGGCACCTGCTCAGGTACACTGAGGGAGAATTCAGAATGTCCAATTCACCTAACAAGCACGTCTTTCGGGACTTGTGAGAGGAAACTGGAGCACCCAGAGGAAACCCACGCAGACACGGGGAGACCAAGCTAGGAATTGAACCTGTGTCCCTGGAGCTGTGAAGCAACAGTGCTAACCACTGTGCTATGCAGAAAGTTATTAAATAAAAGGCGGCTCACGGGCCCTCTCAAGGGCAGTTAGGGATGGGCAATAAATACTGGCATAGCCAGCTACATGGATGTCATGATATTCAAACACACACATCATGATAGACACACCAACAGACAAATCAGAACACACAACACCACAACCAATCACAGAAAGATATAAAAGCACAAACACGACACCTGGTGGTCAGTATTAGCTGGAGAGGAGGACCAGGACAGACCTGCTACACGACACACTCAGAGAGACAGCACGTGCAGAGTATCCAGAACGAACTGTAGATAAGAGTTAAAAGAAAATAGAGTTGTACCACATACAACTGTGTTGGCTCATCTGTACACCAGAGAACCCAACACCATATGGTACAGGAGTGGATCGATACCTGCCGGCATACCTCAGTGTACAGAGACAACCAGCAGTGCCCAGGCAAAATGATAGAGCTCCCGGTTCCGCAGCCGCTCCAGTGCCACGGCGATCTCCACGAAAATTGGCGGCGATTCCGGCAAGTGTTCGAATTGTTCCTGGTGGCAGCTGAACTCCAAGACCTGGATGATAGCGAAAAAATTGAATTTCTCCTCACCATCGCCGGTGCAAGGGCAAGAGAAATATTCACAAGGTTCAGGTTTTTCAGGAGGCAGCAAAGGTACGATTACCAGGCAGTCCTGGACAAATTCTCCAAGTACTGTGAAGAAAACGCAATCCAATCGGCAAGTAAAGGTAAGAAAAGCGGCAGTACTCACCTCGTGGCCGGGATCCCGGAACCCGAATTCCCAGAGGCTGAAATCCCGGGCCTGAGAGAGGGCTGGCTCGAGGTCGGCGGCCATCTTGCTAAAGGTATCACGCTAGCACAGTTGCGCGAGCAGTGCGCAGAACCGGAAGTTTCGTTTGCGCATGCGCGAGATGCTGCGCATGCGCAGTTAAGAAAACGGCCATCGGTAAAGGAACAGCGATCTGAGCATGCGCAGTCGCTTCCTACGTGCTACATACCGAGCGTCAGGATGTCAGAGGCCCCAGACCGCACCAATTTAAAGGGGAAACGTCCCAAATCCAATTTAAAAGGGAAACGTCCCAAATCAAAAAAACAAAAATCTGTTAAAGCAGTAAAACAACCTTCCCTCACCTGGAATGACAGCACATTGCCGCAAATAGACCCAGGAGATGAATTTGACCTCCGAAGAACCCTCCGACAAGCAGTTACCTACGCACAAGCCGATGATTCCGATCTCGAATACTTCGATGATGATCTTTACAGTGTTTCCGGACCTCGCGAGCCCAATGATAGCTCCGTGGTCCTATACGACTATGACTCGGACGAACCTTTCGTGTTGCACATTGGCGGCCCCCACATTGAATCCGACGCAGATGCGGATTCATTTTTCGGATTTGAGGATCTTCAACCCAGCAGATATGACGTTCCAACTCATCAGTGCAGGATGATGCTGCAGCCTGACATTAACAGACAGGGAGTGGTGCAAGCACACGGAGAGCGCCCTGCTGCAACACAGAGCATGGTCCACGTCCCGCTCAGCGTTCCCGACTCTATGAAAGAAGACATGCAAGACTCCAGAGCGCAGTCCTCACATGAACCAGAAGTGATTCCAGAGTCACAAGCCTCCACAGCAAGCTCGTGGACACACTCCACAATTGCAGAAACGCAAGACTCCAATGTGCGGTCCTTGCAGGAACAAGACCATGAGGGTCTAGCAATCTCTCCTGACCAACCAGTGGCAGACGATGCAAGTCTGCCATGCTCACGTGAACAGCAAGAAGGCTATAACAGCCTACCATGCTCCACTACACAGCAGCATGACCATGACGGTCTCTCATGCTCCAATGAAGGGCACAGCGCTGAAGACTGTTCCAGCCCAACTGAAGACAAGCCAAAGGAATCGCCTCTTCCAAGCCCGAAGAAAAAAGGTTTATGCCCTGACCTTCAGGATCATTATAGCCGAACAGAGATTAATAATGCTGCACGGTCACAGAAGGATGCTGAGGATTTGCTAAAGAAATTAATTGAATGTTTAACTTGCAAGGAGCAGACTGAGAATTGCCAGTGTTTTAGTACGGATCGAAAAAATGGACAAGACATTGATCCTCAGGTAATGGAAATAACACAACCTGAATCATATCTACAGCAGGGACAAATGTCTCCCTTCAACACAACGCCGCAAAGTCCCAACTTCGGAGACCAGCAGTTAGTCAGTAATGACTCCTCAAACCTTGAGGGGAACATTAATTGCATTGAACCTATACACACTCCACTGATAAATGAGCAGAACATTGGAGCAAGAATCCTGAGGACACCGACATCGAGTAGCCAGATAACGAATTTAAAACCCGTAGCAGTTTCAAGTGAACCAAGTGTGCTTTCCACTAATGGTGAAGATGCAGATAAGGTCGACCCGATTATCCATTGTACCACACTAACCCCAGTGATTAAGCAGTTACGTATGGGGAGTATAATGTGGGCAATTGAGAACAGTAAAAGAGAGACTGTGACCATGCCAGTCCCAGCAAAATCAGACCCAGAGACCATGAAGGCATGTACATTAGACAAAGATACATATGAGGTACCTGAGAAGAAAAGTGAAACGGAATGTTCTTTGGAAAATAGTACAATGTCGATAGAAACATTGGATCCTATATTCGAGACCATACATATGGGAGAATTTGGGGGTAATAAACAAGATTCTGCAATGTCTGGGGGAAGATTTAAAATTCCAAAGAAGAAAAGCCCAAATGAAGGACAACGGCAAGACAATGACAGTCCACCGACATGGAGTGCACCACCAGATGAAAACTCTGACAATTTACCCAACCCTAGTGAACAGCAAGCTGCTAATGAGGATCTATCCACGGGATGTGAGACGAGTGACGACAGCATCCCACTTCCCATGCAAAAGGTGCAAGGTGGCAGACCTCGCCTAGTGCGTACCGAGGCACTCGACGATCACGGTGGGACCACTGACGACTGCGGTGGCGGCGCACCGCTTCCACCCTTGATGGCTCGAGCCTCTCCACTGGTTGGTGCATTCCTGCATGTTCTGACTCCAGAAGTGCAGCTTCAGGGAATCTCGGCTACCTCCAGTGAACCTGTTGGGACTCCGGACGGGGAGCATCGACGGAAGGCAGACCGGACTCCAGATGGGGAGCAGCCAAGCGCCGACTCTGATTCGCGCACGCCAGACCTTGCTCCGGACGGGCGGTGTCGCGGCCTCGGTGATGGCACGCTCAGGGTGACGGCGGATGCCACGGCAACAGGGAATGGATCGCGTGGCAGTCCCACTGGGTCGGCAGTGGCGACCAGCATCGGCGGTCCAAGACGGACACACCAATTCGCGCCATCGCCAGACGTTGATGCGAGCAACAATTCTCTCTCCAAGGCGACATGCTTCGACGTTTCTCTGCAGAGTCGCCCTTCCGGCACAGCAGGTGGCCGGAACCAGCGTGCACGGTCTCGGCCAATTTCCACATCTGGCACAGTCATCGCCTTGCATGATATTAGTGATGGTGCTTCTTCGATGGCAACGACCCATCGGCTACAAGATGCCGTCCACCACAAACATAAAAAGAAAAAAGACTCCACCTTGTTCCTGGCATGCAGGGCGGATGGATTGGTGCGTAGGCGCAATCAGCGAGCTTTGCGTCGCCTTCCACGCTCGCAACTGAACCATACGCACACGCCGGATCCTCCACTGGTTCCCAAGGATGACTTCGTGGAGATGCCACGGATCATGCCCCTTCCATCGCCACCAGAACCAAACCACAGCCAAGGCAACACTAACAAAGATGTTGAATGTTATATTTGCACGAATAAAAAACCAAGCACTGCACGAAGTACAACAAATGGAAAAGTAGAGACTTCGGCAGCAGCATCACCTCCAACAGTCCAAGGTGAACCAGTGTGAACCCAAATCTCCACAGCTGAACCGGCTTGAGGACCAGCCTATTCTTGAGGCGGTCACCCATTAGACTGGACTTATAACGCTGTTCATACGTTCAAAAAGTCAAACACTTCTGTATTATAACCTGTTGTTGTTTATCGTTCCAGATATCGTCTGACCGGACCACTGTTCAAGTTTTTTTTTTCTCGCATTCATGTTTTGTTATGGTACAACCTTGTTAGTGTGACGCACCCGACATTGCCCTATGTAAATAGTTACGTCATATACACACGCTGTACACAACACACACACACACTCTTAGATGCACTCACGACACGATTATATTTATAACCACGTAGGCACATATCTTTGTAAAAAGGGGGGATGTCATGATATTCAAACACACACATCATGATAGACACACCAACAGACAAATCAGAACACACAACACCACAACCAATCACAGAAAGATATAAAAGCACAAACACGACACCTGGTGGTCAGTATTAGCTGGAGAGGAGGACCAGGACAGACCTGCTACATGACACACTCAGGGAGACAGCACGTGCAGAGTATCCAGAACGAACTGTAGATAAGAGTTAAAATAAAATAGAGTTGTACCACATACAACTGTGTTGGCTCATCTGTACACCAGAGAACCCAACACCACAATGGACATCCCATAAACAAATAAATTCTACTCTGCCACTACTGAAAGGGAACCTGTGAATTGTCTCAACGTACAGACCAACATTTATTACTCAATAAATACCATCAACACCCTAGAGTGTAGAAATCGACTTTACCTTATTTGGGGTTTTGTTATTTTCAACTTCTATTGATGTAATCAGAAATCTGATAATTAAGAAAGAGAAGGAATGTTCCTTACATAGTGAGTGAGTATGAATGTGTGTGAATGTCTGTCTTTGCTTGTGTGTGAATGTGTGTCTGTGTGCAAGTGCATGTGTGTGTGCGAATGAGTGTCTGTGAGTGTGTGAATGTGTGCGTATGTGTCTATGTGTGTGTCTGTGTGTGCATTTGTGCGTGTGCCTATGTGTGTGTGTCAATGTGTGTGCGCATGTGTGGGTGAATGTGTGCATGTGCCAATGTCTGTAACTGACTGTGTGTATGAATGTGTGTGCCTGTGTGCTAATGTGTGTCTGTGTGAATGTACGTATATGAACATATGTGTGACTCTGCGTGTGTGTGTGAATGTGTGTCTGTGAGTGTGTGTGAATGTGTGTCTGTATGTATGGATGAATAGTTGGGGGTATAGCTCAGTGGTAGAGCATTTGACTGCAGATCAAGAGGTCCCTAGTTCAAATCCAGGTGACCCCTTGAAATGATATTTTTTTGTGGGCACAGTGGTTAGCACTGCTGCCTCTCAGCTCTAGGTGTCAATTCCGGCCTCGGTTGACTGTCTGTGTGGAGCTTGCACTTTCTCCCCATGTCTGTGTGAGTTTCCTCCAGGTGCTCCGGTTTCCTCCCACAGTCCAAGGATGTGCAGGGTAGGTGGATTGGCCATGCCAAGTTGTCCCTTAGGGTGCAAAGGGTTACTGGGTTACTGGGATAGGGTGGGGGCATGGGCTAGAGTAGGGTGCAGACTCAATGGGCCGAATGGCCTCCTTCTGCACTATAAATTCTATGATTCTAATACGTTTATGTGTGTGTGTGTGTGAATATGTGTGTGTCTATATGTCTATGTGTATGTGAATGTGTGTCTGTGAGTATGTGTGTTAATTTGTGTGTCTGTGTGGTGTGTATGAATGAATATGTTTGTGTGTGGATGAATGTGTTTGTGTGTGTGAAAGTGTGTGCGTGAATGTGTATGTATAAATAAATGTGCATGTGCATGGGACCGGGTATGTGCAAATGTATCTGTGTGTGGATGTGTAAATGTTTGTGTGTATGTGTAAATATCTGAGTCTGCCTGTGTGTGAATGTTTGTGTATGTGCGCATGTGAATGTGTGTGTGAATATGCGTATCTGTGTGTGTGCGAATGTGTGTGTGTTTGCCCGTGTATGTGGGTGTGTATGTGGATTTCTACAGGTGTGAGTGTGTGGATGTATGTGTCTATGTTTGGATGTGGGTGTGTGTATATGTGTGGGTGTGTATGTGGATGTAAGTGTGTGTGCATGTGTGCGTGGGTTTATGTGCGCATCTGTGTGTGTGCATCTGTGTGGATGTGTGTGCTTATGTGTTTATGTCTGTAGCGGTGAATGTGTGTGCATGTGCATGGGTTTATGTTGTACATCTGTGTGGATGTGTGCATGAGAGTATGTGTGTGGGCATGTGTATCTGTGTGTGTATCTGTGTGATAGTATGTGTACCTGGTTGTGGGTGTGTGTGCATGTATGTGGGTTTGTGTGTGCGTTTGTGTGAATGTGTGTGTGGGTATGTACGTGGGTTTGATCATATTTGTGCATGTGTGTGGGTTTGTATGTACATTTGTGTGGATGTGTATGTGTGTATGTGGATGTGTCCGATTGTGTATGTACGTGAGTGTGTACGTGTGCGTGCAGCTGTGTGTGCATCTATGTGTGCGTGTATTTGTCTATGTGTGTGTGTGTTTGTGTGTGTTTGTGTGCCAGGATTTTGTTGTTAGGCTGCCAGCTGATGTTGCTACTGGACAAGTCAGCTCCCAGCCTGGAAGCCGGCTTGATAGATCCTGCGGGATTCTCCGTTGACGGGATTCTCCGCTTCGCCAGCAGTGCACCCAGGCCAACGGGTTTCCCAACACGTGTGAGTGGCCACATTGGGAAACCCCATTGACCGACCGTAGAATCCCACTACCGGCAGGCACGTGCCTCACCGGAATATGGGGCTGGGGAGATGGAAAAACCCACCACTTAAGTTTTCTTTTGTTTAGATAGGTGGAAGGTGGCTACTGAACAGAGTCACAGGAGTCAGTTGATGAACTTTTAACAAAATAATTAAATATTTATTAAACAAGATGAACGACAATAGACCCTCAGTTATACCTTTACGGATATACACAGATTTGTAAAGATAACACAGTTACATAATTTATCTTATACCCTAATATTCTCAGTGAGTACATAGTCCATGTAAACCAATAGGCCAACTGTGGTCAGACACCCCACACTCTGAAACCAGCGGCGCACTTCAGCAGACTTAAAACTAAGTTCGCTTTCGGGTGCACATGGTGAGAGAGATTTCCTGCTGGCGAGCTGAGCCTGTGTCCCTGACCACCTGCGGGTCTCCAATGGCCTGCGAGATCACCCAAGGTGCCATTGCGCCTGGTCCACATTTGTATGGACCAGTAGTAAACCGATACTTGGTGTGGTCTCGCACGCATGGCCGATGAGTCCCAGGCACTGGGTGAATCCGGTGTCCAGGGATTTAAATGAACCATTAGGCTAATTTATATATGTAGATTTGGCTCACGACCAGCGAGGGCAAGATCCAGATCGCGCTGGGCAGAGTTAGTCAGGTGACTCGCATTCGTCCCAGAGCTCAGCACGGAGACTGATTTGGGGCTCTTGAACAATTCAGCCATTGTGTCCGGATCCGCACCGGGCGCAACGGCGTCGCTGAATCACATCCCAAGTGACAAATTCCACACAAAAATTACCTGTATGGATTACTCATAAATTCCCCCCAGATGATTGTCACACTGTGAGCAAACCGGTCTCACTGAAACTCTGTCTTTCACACGAGGGTTCCCAATCTCTGCTCTCCAAGATTCTGACAAGCAGGGACCTGGCGCCGTGGACCCCGACGGGGGGGCAATGGGGTGATAAGCCTCTCTGCACTTCTCTCCAAGGTACCAGGGAAGTTCCATCAGGGGAAATGGGGGTCAGGGGTGGGCTTGGGCTCAGCCAGAGGGTCTTAGGTTAGGGTTCCTTTTTTGGGGGATGGAGGTTATATGCCAGGTCTTCCTTCTGTGGCAATAAATGATCTTTCAGCATGTCAAGTTGTAGATAGCACGGTGGTGCAATGGTTAGCACTGCTTCCTCACGGCGCCAAAGACTAGGGTTCAATCCCGGCCTCGGGTCACTGTCCGTGTGGAGTTTGCATATTCTCCCCATGTCTGTGTGGGTCTCACCCCCACAACCTAAAAATATGTGCTGGGTAGGTGGATTGGCCAAGCTAAATTGCCCCTTAATTGGAAAAAAGAATTGGGCACTTAAAATGTTTTTTAAAGCTGTTGTTAAAAGTTTTCCCTCTAATATGTTGGAATACCCAGCAACGTTCAGTGATCTGTCAGATGAAGGTAAAACTGTTCCCTTTGATGCTTCCTAGAACAAGCAGGTGTACTTAAGGACAATGAAACAGCCTCTTCAAAACAAGTGCAGTTGGAAAGACAACTGCTCAAAAGAGGAAGCACTTCAGAGATAATGGACCATGATGTGCTATAAAAACAAACAAAACCCACCTTCCTTTGAAGTAGCCTGGACCTGTCAATCAAGAGGCTTGTGAAAGATAATGGATCATGAAATTGAATGTATACACTGCAGTTCAAAGCTTCTCAGCACACTGAGGCTTGACAAAGTTAAACAGGAATAAAATTGACAGAAAGAAGCAGTTCAAAGGTTTTTGTTTGGGGGAGGCTTGCCAGCGACTGGGGAGGGGGCTGCAATATTATTCTGAGATCCAGGGCGAAATTCTCCCGAAACGGCGCGATGTCCGCGCGCCACCTCAAAGGTGCGGAATGTTCCGCATCTTTGGGGGCCGAGCCCCAACATTGAGGGGCTAGGCCGGCGCCGGAGGAATTTCCGCCCCGCCAGCTGGCGGAAACGGCCTTTGTTGCCCCGCCAGCTGGCGCGGAAATTACATCTCCGGGCGGCGCATGCGCGGGAGCGTCAGCGGCCGCTGACAGTTTCCCACGCATGCGCAGTGGAGGGAGTCTCTTCCACCTCTGCCATGGTGGAGACCGTGGTGGAGGCGGAAGGGAAAGAGTGCCCCCACGGCACAGGCCCGCCCGCAGATCGGTGGGCCCCGATCGCGGGCCAGGCCACCGTGGGGGCACCCCCCGGGGTCAGATCGCCCCGTGCCCCCCCCCCCCAGGACACCGGAGCCCGCCCACGCCGCCTTGTCCTGCCGTTCAAAAGGTGGTTTAATCCACGCCGGCGGGACAGGCAATTTATCGGCGGGACTTCGGCCCATCCGGGCCGGAGAATCCAGCGGGGGGGCCCGCCAACCGGCACGGCACGATTCCCGTCCCCGCCGAATCTCCGGTGCCGGAGTCTTCGGCAACCGGCGGGGACGGGTTTCACGCCAGCCCCCGGCGATTCTCCGACCCGGCGGGGGGTTGGAGAATCCCGCCCCAGGACTCCCTTTAAACATGGCACCTCGATCTCTGAGGAGCGGAACCTGTTAGCGAGTTTAAGCCCCACCCCACTCAAGGCCAATGCAAAACCCATTCTTCTCCAAAAAAAGTTTCTAAGTTGGATTGAATCCCACCTCAGCAACACTGCTTGCACCAATGGGAAACACTCTCGTTTTCCCACTGGCGGCAGCACCTTGTTTTTATTTAGGAAAATCGCAGCCTTTATGTTCCCTAACAGTGTGTGTGGGTGTGTGGGGTGTATAGCTGTTTGTGTGGTGTGTGTGTGCGCGCTTGTGTGTACATGTTTCTGTATGTGAGTGTCAATATGCATGTTCTGTGTGTGTATGTGAGGGGTGTGGCTGTTTGTGTGTCAGTGTGTGTGAGTGTGAGCATGTGGATGTGCCTGTTTGTGCATGTGTGTGTGTGCCTGGGTGTGTATGTGAGTGCAACCATGTGTTAATGTGTGTGTGCGGATTTGTGCATTTATGGGTGCATGTGCATCTGTGCGGATGTGTGTGTGGGTGTGTATGTGTGTGTACATATTTGGATGTTCATGTGTGTATGTCTATGGGTGCAACTATGTGTGTGTGTTTGTGTGGATGTCTGTCTGTGTGTATATGTGTTTGGCATGTGTATGGATGTTTGTGTACGTGTGTGTATATGTGTGGGTGTACACGTTGTTGTGGATGTGGTGCTGTATGTTTGGGTGTGTGGATGAGTAGGTGAGTGTATGTGTGTGGGTGTGTATATGTGTGGGTAGGTGTGTGTTTGGGTTTGTGGGTGTGTGTGTGTGTGTTTGTGTGTATGGGTGGATATCTGTGTGAATGTCTGTGTGGGTGGGTGTGTTTGGGGTTATGGGTGTGTTTGGGGTTATGTGTGTGTGTGTGGGAGTGTGTGGGTGGGTGTGTGTGGGTGGGTGTGTTTTGGTCTTTTTGTGTGTGTGTGGGTGGGTGTCTGTGCAAATACATGTGTGGGTGCATGTGTAATTGTTTGGGTGTGTGTGTGTTGGTGTGTGGATGTGTGTATGATTGTGTGGGTGTGTGTGTATGTGTGTGTGTTGTGTGTGGATGTGTGGGTGGGTGTGGGTGTGTGTGGGTATGTGTGTTTGTGTGTGTGTGTGTATGTGGGTGTGTGTATGCGTGTGTGTTTTTGTGTGTGTATGTATGTGGGTGTGTGTGTGGGCATGTGTGTTTTTGTGTGTGTATGTATGTGGGTGTGTGTGTGGGCATGTGTGTTTTTGTGTGTGTATGTATGTGGGTGTGTGTGTGGGCATGTGTGTTTTTGTGTGTGTATGTATGTGGGTGTGTGTGTGGGCATGTGTGGGTGTAAATGGATGAGGATGGTTGAGATAAAATTATAGAGACTTCTTTCTGACCCATAGCAGAATGGGATTATACGTGTCACTCACTAGAAAAATCTATTATTTAAAAAATGATTAAAACACCCTGAAATAAGGATTTGTGTTCAATCAAAGCCTTTTTTCTATTTAACGTCTAAAGTCACTTATACATAGGAGAGCATAACAAGAGCTTGGATTGATTGAGCTGTATCTTCATACATACCGACAGTCACCTGACTAACACAGCTGTAGTAACTGGTTCCACTGGAGAGGTTGTGACTTGTACTGCTTGATTCTCTGTCTGCAAAACATTTACAACATTAAATACACTTCAGAATCTCAGTTCACTTGACTTTAAATTTGAACTCTTAATCTTAAGCGATATTTCAATCAATGCTTCTTTCTTTTCCACATCCCATTCGCCCATCATGCCTGTGCTCCCACCTTCCAGTCCTTGACTATCCAAAATTCTCATCTTTGTTATAAGATCCATTTATGGCCTCAACCCTCCGGAACCTCCTCCAGCCCTGCAACTCTTCGAGGTCTCTGTGCGCTTTCAACCCTTGTCCATTTCTAACTCCCATCACTCCGCCATTGGTGGCCGTGCCTTCAGCTGTTTAGTCTTAAACGCTGGAATTCCCTCCCTAAACCTCACCTCCGTCAGTGTCTCTTCCTAAAATCCACACCTTTGACCAAGCTTCTCGTCTCTCTTCCTAGCATTTCTTTCTTTGGCTCAGCATTTATTTTTGTTTGTAAGGTCCTCATGAAAATGGGAAATGTCTTGGGAAAGATTTCTAGATTAGCGCAGTTGTTGGTGATGAAGGTGGTGCTTTTCATGGCTTCCCCAGACATAGCCTGGCCTAGTAATCTCCCTGTTAGCGCTTTTGTTGCATTCTATTATAAAGCAAGAGGACCTTTTGAATTCCTCAATTCTCTCAGCATTGAACCAGGTTCTGAGTAGTGAGGTTTCCCGTTTGAAACCTGAGTAGATGGGAGTACTGGAGTTGAAGAATGAGCTTCTAGTGCTGACAGGAATCCACACTCCTGTCCAGCCAGACTCCAGGTTGTGACTACAGCCTCATCGAATTAATAATAGCCTCATTTTAACTGTATTCCTAAGTGAGTGGTCAGTTCTACTGTGGATTAGGACAGTTGGGAAACTTCAGCGAAGGCCAGGATAATCAGATCATGAAGAAAAACTGCAACTGGAGAATGATTGGGAAAATGGGTGGCTATTTCCTGTCGCATATTGTGTTGCCAGCTGAGAAAGGTGGACTTGCATTTTTAAACCATTTTCACAATCTCAATGTTCCAAATTGCCTCAAAGCTAACGATATATATTTTGAAGCGTAGTCACTGTTGTGAAGTAGGAAACTAAAAAACCAATCTGTGCACAGAAAACTCTCACAGGCAACAATGACCTAATGATCTGTTCTTGTGATGTTGGTTCAGGGATAGATATTGGCCAGATCACCTGGGCAAACTCCCCTGCTCTTCTTCGGAACAATGCCTCAGGAACTTCCACCTGAGAGCGCTGACAAGACCTTGAAACAGTTTATTTGAAATATCCCCAAAAGGAATTAAGGCAAGCACACTGCAATTCTGAGGAAGCATTGATGGAAAACCCCAAATTCGAGCTTTTCTCAATCACTGTCCCTCCTGGTGGCTGTGTTGCAGAAACATCGTCTTTGCTCCACTTCTTTATCACCAAATGCAAGAAGACAGCCCATCAGGATCCCCAGAGCAGCAAGAGTCTACCAACAAATTAATGGGACTAATAATGCTTGAGGCAGAGGAAATGCCACATGACCTCCATCCCGGAAAGGCCACCAACCTGAGCCGCTGCAGCTCAGTTCATGCCCTCCCCAACTCACTTGATCACTTGATGGACCCCCTCGGCACCCTGGTGGTAAGTGCAGAGAGGTACTCACCCCTTGCCTCTTGTTGGAGTCCATGGCACCAAGCCCTGATTATCAAGGACTGAATTAATTCACGGGATTAATTCACGGGACTCCTGGCTGAGGGTGCGAGAGAATCCCCGGAGACCGGTGCACCGTGTTTCCTGTCCGATAATTGTATTCAAATGAATGCAATGAATGTAAGGCATGTTCTCGCCTGCCCTGGGCGGCAACCTGATCGGGGCCAGCTGAGAGGGCCGGAAAGCTCGCAACGGGTTTGATGCCCAGCGAGAATCGCATTTTGGACCTTGCGCCTGATTCAACGAGCCATCACGATTCGGTCCTGGGGCTAGTGGTCCCAGGGAATTCCTCAGTACTGCCCCTCCGACACTCAGCATTCCCTCAGTAAAGACCCTCTGACACTGCAGCGCTCGCTCAGTAAAGACCCTCTGACAGTGCAGCACTCCCTCAGTAAAGACCCCCTGGCACTGCAGCGCTCGCTCAGTAAAGACCCTCTGACAGTGCAGCACTCCCTCAGTAAAGACCCTCTGGCACTGCAGCGCTCGCTCAGTAAAGACCCTCTGACAGTGCAGCCATCCCTCAGTAAAGACCCTCTGGCACTGCAGCGCTCGCACAGGAAAGACCCTCTGACACTGCAGCGCTCGCACAGGAAAGACCCTCTGACACTGCAGCGCTCGCACAGGAAAGACCCTCTGACATTGCAGCGCTCGCACAGGAAAGACCCTCTGACACTGCAGCGCTCGCACAGGAAAGACCCTCTGACAGTGCAGCGCTCCCTCAGTCATGCAGGAAGTACATGACATTATTTTCTCAAACCTCTGAAGTGGAACTCAAACCCAGGGTTTGAGGTGAGAGTGACATTAGGCTGGCGTTAAGTTTTAACTCATTGTCTGTTTCTGATCTGAGCTACATCTATTCAAACTCCCTCGGTAAAATAATCTGACAAATGATTCTTTACTTACTTTTGTAAACAGTCACACTTCATTAATCTTACCAACTAATCAAATATGAAAAACCCCCAGAAAATGCTGGATAAACTCAGCAGGTCTGGCAGCATCTGAGGGGAGAGAACAAGGGTCAGTTCTCGCTGAAAGCAAAACATGAGAACAATGTACAGACTGGCACTTGGGTGGCATAGGGATGTGTAAAAAAACAAAATCGAGGAAAGACTTTCCGGTTTGAAGTTTTTAAGCTCAATGTTAAATCCAAAAGGCTGTAAAGTGTCTGATTAGAAGATGGGATACTGTTCCAGTGAAGCCCAATGCAAACTGGCTAATGATTCATGTCCCTTGTTTTGTATTTGTGCCAAAGATCAATTTCAGATCACCGCTAACCTGGTAACAGGGGGAGGCCATTCATCCCCTTAAGCCTGTTCTACCACTTAATTAGCTCATCACCAATCTGTCTCAACTCCACCTTTCCGTCTTTGATCAAATCTCTGATTCTGCTATCCAGCAGGAATCAAGGTCAGTCCTGAAAATTTCCACTGTCCCCCAGCATCAGCGGCCTACAGGAGGAGTGAGTTCTAGATTTCAAGTACGTTTTGTGAGAAGGATGTTTCCTGATTTCCACTCTCAACGCCCTCGCTCGAAATGTAACGTTGTGACCCATGGTTTGGTCTTTTGGTCCGTACAGGAAAAGGTTTCTCTGTTGCTATCTGAATGCATCTACTTAGCATTTGAAACACTTGGATTAGATCACCCTTAACCTTCTAAACTTGCCAGGCTTAGCCTGATACAGTTTAAGGTGATTCACAGAGCGCATATGACGGGGGCGAGGCAGAGTAGGTTCTTTGGGGTGGAGGTCAGATGTGGGAGGTGCTCAGGAAGCCCGGCGAACTATGCCCATATGTTCTGGTCGTGCCTGGCACTGGATAGGTTCTGGAGGGGTGTTGCGAGAACTATATCTAAGGTGGTGAAAGTCCGGGTCAAGCCAAGTTGGGGGCTGGCACTATTTGGAGTGGCGGACAAGCCGGGAGTGCAGGAGGCGAAAGACGCCGGCATTCTGGCCTTTGTGTCCCTGGTAGCCCGGCGGAGGATCTTGTTAGTGTGGAAAGATGCGAAGCCCCCCAGTGTGGAAGCCTGGATAAATGACATGGCAGGGTTTATCAAGTTGGAGAGGATAAAGTTTGCCTTGAGAGGGTCTGCGCAGGGGTTCTACAGGCAGTGGCAACCGTTCTCGACTATCTCGTGGAGCGTTAGATGAAGTTCGGTCAGCAGCAGCAGCAACCCAGGGGAGGGAAGGGGAGTGGGGGGGGGGGGGGAGGGGAGGGGGGATATCTCTTTCGGGGGGGGGGGAAGAAGGGTGGACGGGGAAGGGGTTTTTTCCTAGGGGCACTTGAGCAAGAAAATACATAAACGTTTGGGAAAGTCGATATGTGCGGGAGGAATCCAATGTACATCTGTACTATGTTGAATTGATATGTTTATGTCTTGCTATACGACTTTTCTTTTTTTTTTGTTACTGGGGGGGGGGGCGGTTTGTATGGTTGAAAATTTTGTTGAAAAATTCTTAATAAACATATATATTTTTTAAAACCTTCTAAACTGAAGGGAACAGGAGCCTAGTTTATGCAGCCTCTCCTCATGATGAAACAATTTTATATATGTTAACAATCTGAATCTGCACTGAATTCACCCCTCCCACACCTCCTCTGCCCTCTCTTCATGGCTCCTTGGTCAGTATAATCGTAGATTGTCATAGAATTTACAGTGCAGAAGGAGGCCATTCGGCCCATCGAGTCTGCACCGGCTCCTGGAAAGAGCACCCCACCCAAGATCAACACCTCCACCCCATCCCCATAACACAGTAACCCCGCCCAACACTAAGGGCAATTTTGGACACTAAGGGCAATTTATCATGGCCAATCCACCTAACCCGCACATCTTTGGACTGTGGGAGGAAACCGGAGCACCCGAAGGAAACCCACGCACACACGGGGAGGATGTGCAGACTCCGCACAGACAGTGACCCAAGCCGGAATTGAACTGGGACCCTGGAGCTGTGAAGCAATTGTGCTACCCACAATGCTACCGTGCTGCCCCAAATAATCTTCCTGAGGTACAGTGCGCAGAACACAGTGACTCCAAATGGAGTTGGAACCAATCGTTATAAAAGGTGTTACAACAGGATGAGGAGAAATGAGCTGGCTCCCCTCTTTGCAACTCCATTGATTGGCCACAATAAAAGTTTTAGGGTGGCACGGTAATACAGTGGTTAGCATTGTTGCTTCAAAGTGCCAGCGTTCCGGGTTCAATTCCCGACTTGGGTCACTGTCTGTGCGGAGTCCGTACGTTCTCCCTGTGTCAGCGTGGGTTTCTTCCAGGTGCTCCGGTTTTCTCCCACAAGTCCTGAAAGATGTGCTGTTAGGTCATTTGGAGATTCGGAATTCTCCCTCTGCGTACCCGAACAGGTGCCGGAATGTGGCGACTGGGGACTTTTCACAGTGGCTCAATTGCTGTGTTTGTGGAAGCCTATTTGTGACAATAAAAGTTATTATTTATTATTCTGAACACACTTGCCTCTGGCAAGAGAGAAATCCTGACTTAAAAGACTGTCCTGTTTGCGGTCCATTTGTTACAGACACTGGTATCAGCGAGAGAGAGAGAGAGAGAGATGGGGAGACACAAGTGTGTCCTTTTTGCCTCTTTGTCATTGTTTTTCTGCTCTGCCCAACAGCAGGGGTGGGATTCTCCCGCAACTGGCTGGATGGCCCTACGCCGGCACCAAGAGCGTCGCGAACCACTCCAGCGTCGTCGGGCTGACCGGAAGGTGCGAAATCCACCGCACTTCCGGGGGCTAGGCCGGCGCCGGTGGGGTTGGCGCCGCGCCAACCGGCGCCAAAGGGCCGGCGCGAGTTTGCGCATGCGCAGAACCGCCGGCGTCGTACCATGCATGCGCAGTCCGGCCGACATGTTCCTGCGCATGCACAGGGGTGTTCTTCTCCGCCCTGCCCATGGTGGAGCCCTACAGAGGCAGGCGCGGAAGGAAAGAGTGCCCCCACGGCACAGGCCCGCCCGCAAATCGGTGGGCCCCGATCGCGGGCCAGGCCACCGTGGGGGCCCCCCCCCGGGGCCGAATCCCCCTGCGCCCCCCCGAGGACTCACCTAGCCAGCCTACAAGCCAGGTCCCACCGTGATGGACCATGTCCATTTCACGCTGGCGGGACTGGCTGAAAACGGGCGCCCACTTGGCCCATCGGGGCCTGGAGAATTGCCACTGGAGGGAGGGCGCTGCTAACAGCCCCCCGACCTGCGCAGTGTGATCCCCGCCCCCGCCCGAAAACAGGCATCGGAGAATTTGGCAGCCGCCGTCGGAGCGGCGGGGCGGGATTCACGATGCCCCCTGGCTGGGTCGGATAATCCCGCCCCAGGTTTCAGAGGTAGTTTAAAACTAATTTCTCTGTGCATTCCTGGAAGGGGGGATTGACATGGCTCATGTCAGTAATCCATTATGCTTCACCTCAGAAATCTTTTCACGCATTCTGAGATATAAATCAACAGGGTGCCGAATGAGGTGTAGATGGCTGGGAGGGAAGTTTCCATTGTCTTCGCAGAACACAGGGAATTAAAGTCGAACCTTTTTAATTTTCCATGCCCTCCTTTCAAAGGTCAAAGGTAGGCCTTGACACTCTACTAGGTGCAAAACTCCGAGTCCTCTCTGGAAGTTCTGCCATTACAATCCACATAGGAATTTTCCAGAAGGAGTCTCTTGACAGTATCTGCAATCTTTTGATCAGTGTCTTTTTTGGTAGTTCTTTAAAGAACACAGGTCTTCTTTAAACACCTGAGGAAGGAGCAGCGCTCCGAAAGCTAGTGACATCGAAACAAACCTGTTGGACTTTAACCTGGTGTTGTAAGACTTCTTACTGTGCTCACCCCAGTCCAACGCCGGCATCTCCACATCATGGCTTCTTTAAACAGTTCAATGTTCCCGTAGTTAGTTGTGGCTTGAAGCCCCGCCTTCTCAGCCTTGCCGCTCGCCTGAGGTGTGGTGATCCTCAGGTTAAATCACCATCAGTCAGTTCTCCCCCTCAAATGGGAAAGAAGATTATGGCCATCTGGGACTATGGCGATGATAGCTTTTACCTAGTTAGTTGTACGTTGTGGAGCATCCTCGTGCCAACATCGTCGACTGTCATGACAGAGGTGACACTTAGGAAATTATTAAAATTGCCTTTGTTCATCAAGGTTTTGCTACCCCAGAGTGCGGTGGATGCAGGGACAGTGAGTAAATTTAAAGAGGAGCTGGACAGATTTTTAATTGGTAACAGGTTGAAGGATGATGGAGAACGGGCAGGAAGGTGATGTTGGGGCCAGGATGGGATCAGCCATGATCACATTGAGGATGTTAGGCTCAGGAGGCTAACTTGCCTACTCCGCTCCTAAGTCATGTGTTCTAGGGAGGAGATACTCTGTCTGATTACGCACACCAGCTCTTGGTCTGTAGCATTGTAGGTAACAGATGAGGAACATATCAGCCATGATAGAATGGCGGAGCAGACTTGATGGGCCAAATGGCCTAATTCTGCTCCTGTATCTTACAAACTTATAAGGTTTCTCCAGAGTGCTATTGAAAGGTTTCAGGGAGGTTCTTTGAAAGGTGCACACATTATGCCTGCATCAGTAGGCAGATGCAAAACTGTCATCCCCAAAAGAAAGGCTCACCTCTAGCCTCAGTGAAATTGATTCTGTTCACATTTCTGCACACTATTGCACATACACAGCTGGATCCCAGACTGGACAGGGAGAATCCAAACAATACCTAGTTGGACTCACTATTGACTGAGTTCACTATGTACAATTTTTGTCTCTTTAAGAAAGGTTATAATTTCATTAAAAGTAGTTTAAAGAGGCGCAGCACGGTGGCGCAGTGGTCAGCACTGCTGCCTCACAGCACCAAGGACCTGGGTTTGATCCCAGCCCCAGGTTACTGTCCGTCTGGAGTTTGCACATTCTCCCTGTGTTTGCGTGGGTTGCACCCCCACAACCCAAAGATGTGCAGGGTAGGTGGATTGGTCATGCTAAATTGCCCCTTAATTGGAAAATGAATTGGGTACTTTAAATTTTTTTTAAAGTAGTTCAGGGAAAGTTCACTGGGCTGCTTCCTGGGATGAAAAAAGGTTGGGCTGGATTCTCCGCATCCTGACGCCGAAATCGCAGCCAGCGCCAGGGTGGAGAATCTAGTTTGACGCAGAAATCGGGACCGGTCCCGGTTCACCGATTCTCCGGACACCGAAACATCACCGGGGAGTACGTCGCGCTGCCTGGGGCCATTGCCAGAGGCTCGCTCAGCAATCCTCCGCCCCCGACCGGCCGAAGTCCTGACGGCGTGGAACTAACCTGGTCCAGCCAGTCGGGATACTCGCGTGGACTCAGTCCGCGGCCGTCTTGGTTGGGGACGTGCAGATCGGAGGTTAGGTGTGGCCTTATAGGCGGCTGGGGAGTGCTTGTGCGTGACTTGAGGGTCAAGCGCGCGGCTGATCAGGGGGTCTCCTTTGTGGGTCTACCTCCATGGTCCAAGTCTGCCCTGGAGCACGGCTCGGCCGCTGGAGGCCGCCGCCGTGCGCAAACGCCGGAAGTGCGGGGGCCCGTATCCGCTGCAAAAGCTGGGAGATTTACTCCAGGCCCCTGCTAGCCCTCTGCAGGCCTGTGAATCCGTGTCCCTTTAATCCAGGATTTTCAGAAGTAAAACTCCACCGTTTTGACGCCGGCGTGGGGACATAGTCTCAATAATGGAGAATCCAGCCCGTTATCTTCGGATGAGCAGGTGGGACCTTTACTGATTGGAGTTTCGAAGAATGAGAGGTGATCTGATTGAAATATATAAGACCCTGAGGGGACTTGATAGGTGTTGTGTTGGGTGTTCCGCTATACAGACGAACCAACACAGTTGTAGATGGTACAACTCTGTTTTATTACTATCAATAACAACATCTGTTAACTTATGACTGTGGTTCGTTCTTTATCCTTTAACCTGTGGACCCAGCCCTAGCACTATCTTAGAGAGGCACTCAGCACATGATGTATGTCTGAGTGGCTTGCTGCGAGCTCTGTGCCCTGAGCTGTCTCCTGCTGGAATGAGCGGGAACTGTGGTGTTCCCCGTTTTATAGTGCATGTGCTCTTGCTTATGATTGGCTGTGATGTTGCATGTATGTTGATTGGTCCGTTGATCTGTCCATCAGTGTGTATGTGTGTTTGCACCATGATGTTTATCTGAATATCATGACAACAGGGTCAATGTTAAGAGGATGTTTCCCTTTGTGGGGAAGTCTAGAAGTACGAGGTCACAGTTTAAAAGTTAGGGGTCTCCCATTTAAGATGGAGACGCGGAAATTTTTTTTCTCTCATTCGTGTTTGGAATTCTCCTCCCCAGACAGCAGTGGAGCTGAATCGTTGAATATACTCATGGCTGAGTTAGATAGGTTTTTGATTGGCAAGGGAGCCAAGGGTTATGAGGTGCAGAGAGGGAAATGTAGTTAAGGCCACAGTCAGCCATGATCTTATCGAACAGTGGAGCAGGCTCAATGGACCATATGATCTATGACGGCTCCTAGTTCTTATGGTTACCGTCAATGGAGCAAACCAAGTCAAGAAACACTGAGACCTGTCAGTGGTAGGATGAAATAAACTTCTATGAGGGCTATAGTCTATAAAGACATATAGGTGCAGAGTCACCAGTTAAATGCACAAAGTCATACTGCTGGAATTAGCCCCTTCACACTAATATTTTCTCCTTTGTCACCCAAAGAACAATCATGGTGAGGCCCATCAGTAACAAAGTGTACTGGAAGGTTAAGGGTTCAAGTCCCACTCCAGACACAAATGCACAAACTCCAGGCTGATACACCCAGTGCCAGCACCGAGGGAGTGCTGTATTAGCAGAGGTGCTTTCTTTCAGATGAGATATTAAACTGAGGCTTTGCTTATCCTCTCAAATAGATGTAATGGCAATAGAGTAGTGATACTGTCGCTGGACTAGTAATCCAGAGACCCAGGCTAATGCTCTGGGGACTCAGGTTCCGATCCCACACCAGCAAACGGTGAAATTTAAAATCCTTAAATATTATATGTTTAATGATGAATTATGAATATTATAACTTAAATGATGCCCATGAAACCTGTCAATTGTTGTTAAAAACCCATGCCTTTCAGAGATGGAAATCTGCCATCCTTACCTGGTCTGGCCTACATGTGACTCCAGAACCGCAGCAATCTGGTTGACTCTTAAATGCCCCATCAAGCCATTCAGTTTAAGGGCAATTAGGGACGGGCAATCAATGTTGGCCTAGCCAGTGCCGCCCACATCCCATCAATGGATATGGGAAAAAAATTCTGTTACACAATTCAAAGAGGAGGGGAGTTTGTTTTTATTTTAAAAAGTTTTCATATCGATTTATTGATTGATTGATTGATTTTTGTCACGTGTACTGAGGTACCAGTGGAAAGTATTATTCTGCGTACAGTCCTGGCAGATCACTCCATACATAAATACATGGAACATACAATAATAATTAATACTTGTAGATCATACGATAATACCGATTATAAAAGATGTAGGAAGAGGATCTGCAGGGAAGAGATCGCAGAGAATCATCACACTCCGGCGCAATCTTGGAAAACATATTTTTTTAATATAGAATCCAATTTCAGAGGATCTGGTCTGATTCTCTCTCCCCTCTGGCTCTCTTGTAAATAAATCACTGACCTGCAAACCTGTAAATTCCCAGAAAACAATTAGTGCATAGTACAAATCACCAACTGCATAGCTCCATGGGGTTGAGTGTGTGAAACCTGATTCTGATCAGGTTCCTTTGCATTGAATAACGAGAGGCGATTAGCCTTAATTATTTCTTTTGATTGAATACCTGACATTATAAACAGAAGGAGGGAGAATTACATGATGTGATAGGGACGGGACTTGTGTTTATCTACAATTAAGACCTTTGTTACAAAGTCAAACGTCTGAATAGGTTGAGATAATTACCTTACTGGAATCCAATCACATAACCATTAAAATCAAATCACATCGGTATTGATTGACCTGTCACTGATTTTGCAGTTTGGTCTTTCATACATTATTCACTATAAATATATTTGCTTCTTTTTAAAATTGCATACATTACAACAGTGAATTCAAACGTACTTAATTGTCTGAAATCGAAATAAGTAGACGAAACATTGCAGCTGACTGTGATTTTATCCTGCAGATTGTGGGTAATAAATATTTGTCAATAAATTTAGGAATAAAATGCATCAACTTATTCAGATTTCATGTGACAAATTGTTCTATGCGTTTTATGTTCATCAGATGGGACCTTGATGCATTGGTAGGACTGTCTTACAAGTGGCACTCTTGTTTCTGGTTCGAGCATTTTTGGCTTCATTGTTCCACTCCACAGATTTAAACACAAATAGTCTAGGCTGCCGCTACTACTGAGGGAATGCTGCTCTGCCTGAGGTACCATTTTTCGGATGAGACATTAAACTCAGGCCCTGACTGCCCTCTCAGATAGGTGTCAAAGATCCCAAGGTGCTATTTTGAAGAAGAGCAGGGGCAATTTCCCCATTGTCCTGACCAACATTAATCTCTCAACCAATATCACTCAAGATAGATTATCTGCATGTTATCACATTGCTATTTGTTGGATCTTGCTTTGCGCAACTTGTCTCCCACAATTCTTATAGTGACTTCACTTCAAAAGTATTTTGTGCTCCTTACATAAGCAAGAAATGTTGAACAAAAGTTTGAGTTTTAGCAATCCAAGGGTGGCTGCTCCAAATCCTTCGCTGTTTCATTTAGAAATAGAATTTAAGTCTCCAACGACAGGCGACATGATATGTAAAAAGTGTCTTGATGTTCCTCTGATAGGAATAAGACCAGTCCCGATTGCTCTTAAATAACTTTGTTGGCTTGGAGATTTGTAGATACGTCTTTTTTGGGGGGATAGATTTTAATTTGCATCCATTGGGGATCAGAATGCACTATCCCAAAGTCACACCCCTAAAGTTCCTTAGCAACTATCATAGAAAACATGTTATTCCCTCTGGCTGGGCTAAACATATAGGCGGCAACAACAACAGCTTGCATTTAAACAGTGCCTTTAACATTGCAAACTATGCCAAGCCATTTCACAGGAGCATATATCAAACAATCCAAATGCAAGGGATGAATAAAGAACAAGAAGGCATATGGGATACTTGCCTGTATTAGCCGAGGCATAGAATATAGGAGCAGGGAAGTTTTGTTAGAACTGTATAAAACACTTGTCAGGCCACAGCTAGAGTATTGTGTGCAGTTCTAGTCACCACATTATAGAAAGGATATAGTTGCACTAGAAAAGGTGCAGAGGAGATTCACCAGGATATTGCCTGGCTGGAGCTTTTCAGCAATGAAGAGAGGCTGCTTAGGGTGGGTTGTTTCCCTTCGAGCAGAGAAGGCTGAGGGAAGACCTTATTGAGGTACACAAAGTTGTGAGGGGCATTGATAGGATAGACAGGAAGAAACTGTTACCCTTAGTAGAGGGGTCAATAATCGGGGGACATAGATTTACGGTAAGGGTCAGGTGATTTAGAGGGGATTTGAGGAAAAACCTTTTCACACAGGGGGTGGTGGGAGTCTAGAACTCACTGCCTGAAAGGGTGGTGGAGGTAGGAATCCTCACAACATTTAAGAAGCATTTAGATGAGCACTTGAAATGTTATAGCATACAAGGCTATGGACAAAGTGTTGGAAACTGGGATCAAAATAGCTAGGTGTGTGATGGCCAGTGAAGATGCGATGATGGGCTGAAGGGTCTTTTTTTGTGCTGTAAAATTTGATAACTCTTTGACTATGACACTGTAGATTGAAGCTGGTCAAACTGGTGCCATGAATTTCCCATTTGCTATACAAATATTCATTTCAACAGCCTAACTGGTAGTTTCAACCATAACAGCACTTCGATAATGTTACAGACGTCTGAATGAACCTGATCTCACAGTTCCCTGTGCCTTCGGTAAAATACCTGTGATTCTTTTATCAAACATATCAACAGTCAGAAGTCGCGATGCACGTTCAATTAATTTATATTTAAATGAAGCTTCGGTTGGATAACCAAAATTCAAAATGGAATTCACATGATCTACAATATTTAAAACAAGATCCACACAGTTGCTTTCACATCAAAAAATAAAAAGCCTGGATGATTGTTTGGTTCTCATTTTGTGCCTAAAATCCCCCTGAACGTGGCATAACCCAAAATATTCTGTCTTTTAATGTAAAAAAACCTGAGTCTGTAGCTCTGTTGCACAACAGGAGTTGCTCCCATCCTCCCAACAGTGAGTGCGGAAGTCTAATAACGGGCAGACACAATATTTCCACAGAGTTTCAGGTAATCAGAATGTGACATAGTTTTCTCTCATCCTGCTGAATATATTACTACAAAACTCAGTCCTCTCCTCAAGGTCACAATGAATTCCAACATGTTATTGAATCGAAAAGCAAAATATTGCGGATGCTAGAACAAGAAGTTCTTTCACTGCCCCTCCCCCACCCCAACGCCCACCCCACATCCCTGGCTTAAAATCTGTCCAAATTCCTTGAAAAAGTAATGATGGTTTTTGCTAGTCTGTAGACATATGGGGAATGGGTGGGTGGAAGTTGTGAGTCAAGAATGTAATTTGTGCTACATTGAGTTCTGAAATCAAACAAAATTGCATTGATTATCGGAAAAGATACGTTTATGAAGCCTTTTATCAAATTCTCAGGAGGGCCCAACCTGATTTACAATCAATGGATCATATTTTCATAATTGTGGGAATTGTTGTAAGCACTGTAACCAATTTGCACAAAGTAAGATCCCGCTGGCAACAAATTATACTCTTTGTGGCCTGGAATTTCCTGCAATGGCAGAACTTGATTGAAGGTTAGATCCAAAAATGCACCCATCCAACCAAAGTCAATTGCATCTCACTAGATTACAATCTATCGGGATTGTGCAAAGCACCAAATCCAATTCATATATATTTCATGTGGGACTATCAGAGTGTCAGCTCACTAAACCATCACCCATGCCTTAAAGCACAGGATGTTTTTTTTAATCATTCATAAAAGGTGGATGTCAATGGCAAAGCCAACATTTATTGTCCATCTCTAATTGCCCTTCAGAAGGTGGTGGTGAGCTGCCTTCTTCTTGAAGCACTACAGTCACTTTGGCACCAAGCCGCTCGAGATATGAGGGCAGATGAATAAAATCTTGGCAGGTTTCAAGAAGTTCCTCAAAGGAAGAGAGTTGGAGAGGTTTAAGAAGGGAGCTTCAGAACTCGGGGCTTAGGCTGCTGGAAGTGAATTGAAGGCAATTTGGGATATGCACAAAACAGAAATGGAGGAGCTCAGAGATCTCGGTGGATTGTAGAGCTGGTAGTGGTTGCAGAAATAGAGAGGGGACATGGAGGAAATTAAACATTCTATCGTGAAAGTATAACAGTCTTTTCCCAATACTTGAACTTTGGTCTATGTGTGATAGTGAAGTGGTTAGCTGGGTCTGCCAAATCTGCACTATCATTTAGGTCGTGTGTTTGATTTAGATCTGGACATCTTTCTGAATGCAGATAAGCAGTAAATTGCAGGCCAGTGTATTTCTCTTGGTGATGATGGAGGGAGGTACACGATAGCAAGGAAACTTTGAATAACACTGGCATCATTCACATGCAGCCTATGTGGAACTATAGTCATATCAAAGTCCTCTAATGAAAGCTGAAATATTATCACCTATCTTATCACCTTATTGATGCTGACTGACTTGCTGGATCATTCTAGTACTTTCTATGCTAAGGTTCGTGGTGGAATTGGTAATTCTAATCTAATTCCGAGAAAATTGTGATACTAACTTAGCCAAGGTGCCAACGTAGGGCGCTATTCTCCCCCCCCCCCCCCATGCCGAGTGGGAGAATCGCCGGGGCACCGCGCGAATCGCGCCATGCCGCCCCGACCCCTGCACGCTATTCTCCCACCCCCCGGTAACCAGCGGCGCGCGATTCGCATCGGGCCGCTCGGAGAACCGGCGAGCGGCGATTCTTAGATGGGCCGAGCGGCCGTTACAACACGACAGGTTCCCGACAGCGCCGTCCACCCCTGGTCGCTGCTGGCGGGAACTCTGCGGGAATGCTGGGGGGGGGGTTGGCCTGTGGGGGAGAGAGGGGGGTTCCTTCACCGGGGTGGCCTCCGATGGGGTCTGGCCCGCGATCGGGGCCCACCGATCGGCGGGCCGGCCTCTCCCCCACCGGGCCAACCTCCTTCCGTGCGCGGCCCCAGAACACCGCCACCATGTTGGTGAGGGGCCGGCGTGCGTAAGATGTTCCCCGCGCATGCGCAGGATGGCGCGGCCCAACTGCGCATGCGCAGGATTGGACTGCCCTGACTGCGCATGCGCGGGTTGGAGCGGCGCCCATCTGGAACGGCGTGAACCGCTCCAGCACTGTGCTGGCCGCCTGTGGGGGCCAGAATAGGTCATGCCCGGGCTCCGTTCGCATCATCGTGAAACGCGACGGCGTTCACGACGGCGCAAACACTTGGCCTCCATATCGGAGAATCGCCCCCTAGCGCTTGTTTTAATGAAAAAATTATTGTAATGTTTTATTTCCCATATAACTGGTTTTCTAAACTACACAATGAATCCAGTCTAATACACAATATATTCAGCACAGTGCCTTTCATAGGACTAATGACATACTGACTAATGGAGCAGGCAACTGACCTTGAAAGAGTGAAATCAGACACCTATCTGTTTCTGAAAGCTTGTGTAATGTTATATATTTACCTTGGGCTTATGTGTATATATCCCCAAAATTCAGGTCCATCTGTACTTCTTCCTTGTAGGAATATCAATTTTTCAGCTCACTAAACCATTACCCATGCTGTTTCAGCATAGAATGTTCAACACTCGTTTTTCAATCATTCATAGGAGGTAGGTGTCACTGACTAGGCCAATGTTTCTTGTCCATTTCTATTTCTGAAGGTAGTGGTTAGCTGCCTTCTTGAACCGTTGCAGTCGTTTTGACTAAGTCACATGCGGTGTGTGAATCTCTAACCGTGTTGCACCTGGCCCAAATCCTGCTATGCTGGGAAAATAGCGGGAGAGCCCCAAAACCCAAGCGTGAGGTGCCGAAGAGTGCCTGACGCTGGGCATGAAGGGGCGGGGAACACTGAAGCCCTGATGCTGGTGATGTTGGGGGGGTGGTGGGGGGCCTGAACTGTCACTTTGAGGTAGGAGCGTCCTTATGAAGCCAGTCTTGCCAATATTTAGACCTTGCCCCTCTCCAAAAAAATGACTAAGTGGGGGAAGATCAGGATACAAATCACACTGGCATCACACTGATTTTCTCGCCCTCAATTACACATAGTCATTTTTGGGAGAATTCCACCTGAAATATTCGGGTAGGTGAACAAAAACTCGGTAGGTTTGGAGGAACGTCAAAATATTGCCAGGTGGCAGAGTGAGCCTGTTCCAACATTCAATACAATTATGGCTGATCGGACACGTCAATGCATTTTACCCACACTATCCCCATAACCCTTTACAATATTGTTAATCAGAAATCCACCAATCTCTCCCTTATAATAATAATCTTTATTGTCACAAGTAGGTGATGCACTATCAATTACGACGAGACGAGAGTAGAGTGTAATCGAGGCTTTATTAAGCTGAGATGTGTAGCCTCCTGCAGCTGCTGCCGAAATGGCTGCAGCTCGGTGAGCACACACATTTATACTCCGCCTACTGGGCGGAGCCAGTAAGCAGGGATCTACCCCCGTAGCTGTAGTACAGGAGCCTTACCGTATTACATCTCGTATGTGATATATAACAGTGGTGACTACCACAGTAGGCTTACATTAACACTCCAATGAAGTTACTGTGAAAAGCCCCTAGTCACTACATTCTGGTGCCTGTTCGGGAAACATACTCAATGACTGAGATTCCATGGCCCTCTAGGGTAGAGAATTCCCCTGGGTTTTGCCGAAATCAGTGAATGGTTCACCACATTGTATGGCATTGTATGGCCCAGGACGGGGCTGTAAAGCTCAACCCATGGGATATTTTAAATGCCCACCTGAGAGGGCAGTCAGGTCCCACAGTGTAACATCTTTTCTGAACGCCTATCTGATGATGTTGCACTCCCTCGGTACTGCACTAGAGTGCCAGCCCGGATGTTCGTGCTCAAGACCCTGGAGTA
Source organism: Scyliorhinus torazame (assembly GCF_047496885.1). Lineage (NCBI taxonomy): Eukaryota > Metazoa > Chordata > Chondrichthyes > Carcharhiniformes > Scyliorhinidae > Scyliorhinus > Scyliorhinus torazame. Next base: position 95,224,831 of record NC_092725.1, on the reverse strand, counting down.
AGATTTGAACTCACTGCCTTCTGACTCAGGGGTGAGAAAGTGTTGCCCAGAGTCCTGGTTGACAACCACATAGCATGTGTTTCAAGTCAGTCAGACTCCACAGGACAAGGGTGACAGGTCACCTATCCTGAAGGACTGTTAGATCAGCTCTGCGTTTGCCAAACCCCCAAACTGAAAATTCAATCCCTCAATGGGATTTGAGCAAATTAATTCAGGACTGTTGGAAGCACCACAAGGCTCTGTCCGACCTTCTCCCCTTTAAGTGGAAATCAGGAAAAATGAAACAAGCAACATTTATTTCAACAGTGCCTTGAGGTAATTATTGAATCAATTCGCAACCCAGCCACACATTGGCAGTTCCATCAAATTTAAAGTGCTCTTTAAACCCACACACACTGTACACTCAGACCAGTTGAAGGCCCCTCCTATCAGGTGGATAACGCAATAGTTAGTCATTGACATGCTTTGCCAAGACAGTTATACGAGGTTGACTACTTAAAACAATGTAAATGCTCGAATAAATACTTGGCACCGTTTGAAATGCTAACCATTGCGTTTAACACAATAGCATGGAAACTGTCTAAAGACTACCCAGGAATTAGGACATTAAAGTAAAGTCTTTTATTACAGTACTAGGTGGCACTGAGACAGGGCTTCGTGCGGCTGTTTATGTGAATACAATTCTGAAATTCTGCTTTATTCAACCGTTGTAAATCACTGTATAATTGCACTTATTTAGTTACTGTACAGATAAGATTACATTCCAGCTATCATCTCTAATTGGCTGGCTGCTTGTTTTGTCAACACAAAATATTAGTGATCCAATTCAGTTCTCTATTTCTGTCCCACATAGATTGTCTCTCACACATTCTCTCTCTCTTTCTAGACTTTCTCCCTTTCTGCATCGCTATTTCTATTTTATTCCTCGCTCCCTATTTGTCTCTTCATGCCTCTCGCTCTGTCTGTTTTCTGTCCATCTCTGTGCTCTTTGTTCTTCTCTCTCCTGGTCTTATTCGTTTCTCTGGGTCTTTTCCCCTGCTGCCTCTCCCCTCCCCCTCCCCCCCCCTCCTCCTCCTCCCACCGCAGTGTGTTCCTGTCTTTCTCTGTATTTCAGTCTTTCCCACCGCTCCATCCCTCCATCTGTATTTCTCTCTCACACTCTTGTTCTTCTGTCTGTCAGTTTATCTCTCTCGGTCTCTCTCTCTGTCACATTCCTTACCATGTCCAGTTACAGACGACCCTCGGGATCTAACTTCAGGCGGGCTCTGTGTCAAAGCCGGGGATTCCCCCCGCACTGGCTGCTGTCCAACCTGCCGCGCTGACACTTGGCGATCTGCAGCCCTGGGACCCTTTAGATCCAGCGAGGCGCTCGGGAACAACGGGCTGATCTTCATGGCTGGGCTGCGTTTGGGACTCCTGTGCCCATCAGTCCCGGGATGAGGAGAATTCCACATCCTCGCGCAGTGCGAAGCACGGGCTGGGAGTCACTGAAGCCACTCGAGTCCCATTGCTGCCGCTCGCAATGAGGGCTCTGCTGGAGCAGTGTCTCTGAAACTCGTGTAATATGTCAGCCCAGCTGCATCCAGGCGCTGTCTGTACACGTGGTGGAGCAGATTGACATTCCCCTGCCCTGGGGAATTGGGCAAGCCTGTGCCTCCTATCCGGGTTTGGGCATGAATTGGCCATGAGCAGCACATGTCTATTGTAGAGGGTGCACAGATATTTGCTTCAAGTGTTAGTCACAGGGCTGAACTTGTGTCTGAACGGGCTACAACACCATTATATTATTGCCTGCGAATATTCCAGCATCATGCAGCTGCAGGATGCGGCCATTCGGCCCTCTGTGCCTTTGTGGGCCCTTTGAGAGAGCTATTCATGAAAAAAAGGGTGATTTCCCCCTTTAAATCCTCTGACTCCACAAGAGGTTAAACTGCAAGTTGGCAACAGTGTTTAGATTCAAAAGATGCTGTAAAGAGAATACTCCATTGGCATCTGTCTCCCTCAGGAGATGATGGACTGCACCCAGGGTTTATGCCACATCTGGATTGAACATGGTCTGATGTGGCTGTCGAGGCTGATTCCTGACTGGCAGTCCCGTCCACCACCTGGCCATTTCTTTTCTCCTGTGCTATTTCTAAGTCCTTCCCTTCTGCTTCTCTCTGGTCAGCAGTGAGGATTTTGCACGAATCAACTCTGACCTCAGAGTCTGGAAGCATCTTGGACAGCCTCGGAACTTCCTAAAGCGCATTATAGCCATTGAGGTATATTTGAAGTGCAGACATTGTTGTAAGATGAAGATGAAATATGAGTGTAAGCTAGCCAATAATATAAAAGAAGATTGCAAGAGTTTTTTCCCGATATATAAAAAGGTAAAAGAGACGCAAGAAAGAACATTGGACCACTGGTAAATGAGGCTGGAGAAGTAATAATAGGGAACAAAGAAATGGCAGAGGAACTGAATAGGTATATTGCATCAGTCTTCACAGTGAAAAGCATGGTGGCACAGTGGTTAGCACTGCTGTCTCACAGCTCCAGGATCCCAGGTTGAATTCCGGCCTCGGGTGACTGTTTTGTGTGGAGTTTGTACGTTCTCCCCGTGTCTGCGTACGTTTCCTCCGGGTCCTTTGGTTTCCTCCCACAGTCCAAAGATGTGTAGGTTAGGTGGATTGGCCATGCTAAATTGCCCCTTAGTGTCCAAAAGGTTAGGTGGGGTTACTGGGTTATGGGCAGGATGGAGGAGGCAGACTAGATGGTTCGAATGGCCTCCTTCTGCACTGGAAATTCTATGTAAAGACACCAGTGGTATACCAGAACTTCAAGAGAGTCAGGGGGCAGAGTAAGCGGCCGTCACTAAGGAGAAGGTTGGGCAATAAGGCAGTGCAATGGTTAGCACTGCTGCCTCACGGCGCAAAGGACCTGGATTTGATACCAGCCCTGGGTCACTATCCGTGTAGAGTTTGCACATCTCCCCATGAATGCGTGGGTCTCACCCCCACAACCCCAAGATGTGCAGTGTAGGTGGATTGGCCATGCTAAATTTGCCTTAATTGGAAAAAAAGAATTGGGTACTCTAAATTTGTTTAAAAAGAATAAAGAAAAACAAAATCACTAAGGAGAAGAAAAACAAAATCACTGAGGAGAAGGTCGGACCGGATGGACTACACCCCAGGACTCTGAAGCAGATAGCTGAGGAAATTGTGGAGGCATTGGTGGTGATCTTTCAGGAATCACTGGAGTCAGGGAGGGTCCCCTGTGTAAGAAGGGAGGGAGGCAGAAGACGGGATATTATCGGCCAGTTAGCCTGACTTTGGTCATTGGTAAGATTTTAGAGTCCATTATTAAGGATGAGATTGCAGAGTATTTGGAAGTGCATGGTAAAATAGGGCTGAGTTAGCACAGCTTTGTGAAAGGGAGGTCATGCTTGACAAATCTGTTAGAATTCCTTGAGGAGGTAATGAAGAAGTTAGACAAAGAAGAGCCAGTGAACATTATCTATTTGGATTTCTTGAAGGCCTTTGACAAGGTACCATACAGGAGGCTGCTAAATAAGATAAGAGCCCATGGTGTTCAGGAAATGTACTGGAATGGATAGTGGCTTGGCTGACTGGCAGAAGGGAGAGAGTGGGGATAAAGGGGTCTTTTTCAGGATGGCAGCTGGTGACTAGTGGTGTTCCGCAAAGGTTAGTATCGGGACCGCAACTCTTCATGATATATATTAACAACCTTGAAGATGGAACTGAGGGCATTGTTGCTAAGTTTGCAGATGATACAAATACATGGAACAGGTAATGTTGAGGAAGCAGGGGTCTGCAGAACAAAGGACTTGGACAGGCTAGGAGAGTGAGCAAAGAAGTGGCAGATGAAATACAATGTGGAGAAGTTTGAGGTTATGCACTTTGGTAGAAAGAACAGAGGCATAGACAATTTTCTAAATGGGGAAATCTGAAGCACAAAGAGACTTAGGCGTCCTGGTTCAGGATTTCCTTAAGGTTAACGTGCAGGTTCAATTGGCAGTTAGGAAGGCAAATGCAATGTTAGCATTCATTTCGAGAGGGCGAGAATACAAGAGCAGGGATGTACTGCTGAGGCTGTATAAGGCTCTGGTCAGACTCCGTTTGGAGTATTGTGAGTAGTTTTGGGCCCCCTATCTAAGAAAAAATGTGCTGGCCTTGCAGAGAGTCCAGAGGAAGTTTTCAAGAATTATCCCAGGAATGAAGGGCTCGTCGTATGAAGAGCGGTTGAGGACTCTGGGTCTGTTCTCGTTGGAGTTTAGAAGGATGAGGGGGGATCTCATTGAAACTTACAGGATACTAAGAGGCTTAGATAGAATGGACGTGGAGAAGATGTTTCCACTAGTAGGAAAGACTAGAACCTGAGGGCACAGCCTCAGACTGAAAGGACCAGATGACTGACATAAGGAGGAATTTCTTCAGCCAGAGGGTGATGAATCTGTGGAACTCATTGCCGCAGAAGGCTGTGGAGGACAAATCACTGAGTGTTTTTAAGGCAGAGATAGTTGGTGCGGTCATATGTCAAACATAGACATGTTCAGCCAATCCTGAGTTACCGTTGTGGAATACAGGCTCATCACAGGCATCGTTCTATGGGATTTGCTATCCTGCCGACGGGATTGGTTGACGACTTTGACCAGAATTTGGCGTCATCTGAATTTGAGGCATTGCCATTTCACTGTATATAAATTCATGGATTGATATCGTTCTGATAGATTTGTTTTTCTAGTACACTCTGGTTTCCCTTCAGATCTATTTCTAAGGTGCAGCTGTCTCCAATTCATACAGATCTGGGTCCAGCCACAGTTCATGATTTATTTATTTATTTTTTAAAATAAATTTAGAGTAGCTAATTCATTTTGTCCAATTAAGGGGCAATTTAGCGTGGCCAATCCACCTATCCAGCACATCTTAGGGTTGTGGGGCCGAAACCTATGGGGAGAATGTGCAAATTCTACACGGACAGTGACTCAGAGTCGGGATCGAACCTGGGACCTCGATGCTGTGAGGCAGCAGTGCGAACCACTGCGCCACCATGCTGCCCTCCAGCTTCAATTCATTAGCTCTGCTTCACTCTGGCAATTTTTGGTGGGGGTGATGGATTTTTTTGTGTGTGAAAATGAGATATGTGCTGATGTTTCGCTGGAGATATGACAAAGAGGTGGGACACACCACAAGAAAAGTCAGTCCCACAAAATTTAACCCTTGTGACATCAATACATCCAAGCAAACATTTTTTGGAGACATTTGAGTCACTTACGACAGAACTGTAAAAAAATTGTTCAGGCAAATGTAGTCATTTTAAGCAATCTGCATTTCCGCTCTTCATTTCGATGTGTTAATTTCCGGCAAGGATGAAACTTTAATTAATTTGGTAATTACACTTCAAACATGTCACTTCCCTGCCTTTCAACTCGAGTTTGAAATCAATCATAATTAAGCGAGTAACTAATTTAAACTGGGGAAAATGTTTTCAATAATCACAGCTGACAAGTGTGTCACAGGATCTGAACCCTTCCAGGCAATAAAAATAGAAAATAACAGAAAATGCTGGAAATACACAGTGAGCCTGTCAAAGACTGAGAGAGATTAATGCCTACAGGGGTTGGACCTTTTATCCACAAGTCAATTTCTTCTTTCAGGTTCTGGCTCCCTAGATATTTGCTCAGATTATTAATCCTTGATTTGTACACCCATTTCTCCCTGCGCGCAATGAGAATGGGACATTTTAGGGAGTTTCTAATTTGCATCATTTACCAATTCTTAACAGGCTGGTGGCCCCAAAACAATTGTGAACTTAACTGAATTACAAAAAGTCATTCAACAGCAATTTGTACTTACATAGTGCCATTGTTCGTAAAGCATCCCCTGCCGCTTCACAGGGTTGTTAACAAACAAAATTTGTCACAGAGCCATGTGAGGAGATGTCAGGACAGTTGACCAAAAGCTTGGTTGAAGAAGTAATTTCTAATGAAGGGAGGTGGAAAGGTTGAGGGAGAGAATTCCAGAGCTCAGGGCTGAAACACATCGCGAATGGTGGAGCAATAAAAATCAAGGGTGTCCAAGAGGCCAGAGCTGAAGGAGTACAAACATTTTGGAGGGTTTCAGGCTGGAGCAGGTTGCAGAGGTTGGGAAGGGCAATGCCATGAAGAGATTTGAAAACAAGAATGAGAATTTTAAAGTTGAGGCATTGATGAACCAGGAGCCAGTGTAAATCAGCAAATACAAATTATATTGGGTGAATGATGTTGTTAAATGCCTTATGGGATAGCAGCATGACATCACTAGAAGGGAAGTGTGTCATGCAAGCCATTCTTAATTGAACTTTTGCTTGGAGCAGTGAACACATGCACATTTCTGATGTCTTCAGGATTTGTACCGATGTATAACTGTTCTCATATACCTAGTCTTAAAAGTGAACCCACGGACAGCACGGTGGCGCAGTGGGTTAGCCCCACTGCCTCACGCCGCTGAGGTCCCAGTGTTCGATCCCGGCTCTGGGTCACTGTCTGTGTGGTGTTTGTGCATTCTCCCCGTGATTTCCTGGGTTTCATCCCCGCAACCCAAAGATGTGCAAGGTAGGTAGATTGAACACGCAAAATTGCCCCTCAATTGGAAGCAAATGAATTGGGTACACCAAATTTTTTTAAAAAGTGAACTTACAATGTGTTTACTCAATCCTTTATGAGTGATGGGTGACTATATTATTGCAATAACACAACAACTGGTTTAGCACACTGGGCTAAATCGCTGGCTTTTAAAGCAGACCGAGGCAGGCCAGCAGCACGGTTCGATTCCCGTACCAGCCTCCCGAACAGGCGCCGGAATGTGGCGACTAGGGGCTTTTCACAGTAACTTCATTGAAGCCTACTCGTGACAATAAGCGATTTTCATTTCATTTCATTTCAAATCATACTTGGTGTGAGTTAGGTAGTAGAGATTTTGATGAACTTCGGTTTATAGTGTGTGTAACGTTGGAGGCCAGCCAAGAAAGCAATGAAATAGTTTTGTCACGTGGTAACAGAAGCATGGATGAGAGTTTCAGCAGCAGGTGAGCTTTTGCAGGGATGGGTTCAGGTGATATTCTGCCGATGGAGGTATGTGACCTTGGTGGTGAGGAGGAGTAGATGTTGGAAGTTCATCTTGGTATTAAATAGGACACCAAGATTGTGAACAATCGTGAACGACTACACAACACCTGTAGATTGAAACGACAAAGTAATATCTGGAATGGATTGATCTCAGTGTCTTAACCTGTCTTTTATCGTTTTAGATGCTGACTGACATTTTTCAACCAATTCAGATTAACTAATCCTAGATGTCATTAAAGGATATTGTACCCTCTCTGTGTAGCATTGCATTCCATGTGGTGCTGTTAGTTTAGCTATTGCAAAATATTGACCTACTCCCCTCAATAATAGAACAGCTGAATGAAGATGCTTCTGACTTGGAGAAGAACTTTGAGGTGATGAATAATACCTTCTTCATACCACAGGTAATAGAAATCTGGAATTCTCTCCTCCCTCCAAAAATCCGTGAATTCTGGGAGTTATTTGGAAAATTCACGAGTGAGATTGATAGATCTTTGTAGGGTAAAGGCAGGGATATCATTACGTCCAGCCCAGGTGAGGTTCCCCAAATGTTATTGACACAGGTGAGACCCCTCAATTTGTCAGTGTACAGCTGGGATAACCCCAAATTGTTACAAACTCAGGTGAGGAGAGGGATGACTGGCTTTGGTCAACCCAGTCTCTGCTGGTAGCAACAAGGTTTAATCTACCCCTTTCCCTTGGATACCTTTCCAGAACCAATAGTTATGTTTAAAAAGGAGCCAATTTAACAAGGCTTTCTTGAGTTAAAATAAGTTTATCTATTAAAACGATAAGGAGAAATGGTAAAACACATGCATCAACATTCATATGGATTAGAATAAGAATTGAGTCCAATAGTAAGTAAATATAATAAAAGGTTATACGGAACAGTTTGTGAGTTGGGGGAGTAGGTGATGAAGTGTTGCAGCTCTTACGAATTGATTTCAGTATAGTTAACACCTGAGGGAAAATAGTTGGTTATTCGGTTCAACTGTTCTGTGGTTCGGTAGAGAGATTTCAGTTCTTTTTACCAGCTGGCTGGCTGACTGTCACAGTCAGAGAGAGAGAGTTTTAGATATTCCTACAAAAGATGATTATTTTCTTTTTCCAGAGGCACTGCTGTTACTGTATCACACACCTTCATAGTGGATAACTTGCAACTGCTTTTCCTCACAGCACACACACACACACACACACAGACCGGCACAGCGGGGCAGCAGGCAGGGAAACTCTGGAAGCTCTCTCTCAGCTAACTTTTAACCCCTTCTTTGTGTGTACCAAGAGAAAACCAGAAGACATCAGTCCGTCTAAGCAATTCTACCCAGGGTCTTTGAGATGAGATAGTTGTTATGGTCTTTTGTCTTTACAGAGGAAGGTAATCAGTCTTTGAATGCTTTTGGAAGTACCTTGTCTGAAAACACAAGGAGGGATTCCATTATCCCTTTGAGAAATACTCTGCAGCCTTTCCTGTCAGTGGCTAACTGCACATTCTCAGCCATCTTTGGGGTTTGTGTCCTTTTTAAAATATAAAACTCGGGTCTTTTTAAAGTCCAATATTTTGGTGTATGATTCCATGGCTTTTTTTCTCCAGCAGCATAACAATATTGAACCAAGTTAAATGGAGCTGAGATGCAGATCAGCAATGATCTAATGGAATTGTGAAACATGCTCAAGGTGCTGAATGAGCTCCTCCTGTGCCCGCATTCCTATGATGATGTGCCCATGATTTCAGTGCTCTACAACATATTTCCAGCATTTCTTAGATAATTCAGGTTTCCAGCATTTACAATTTATATGTAAGTCCCTACATCAGGCAAGACTGAGGGGTGACCTGATAGAGGTCTTTAAAGTTATGCCAGGGTTTGATAGAGTAAATTTGTGGAGGAGACCAGAACTAGGAGCCACAAATATAAGATAGTATAGAAAATAAATCCAATTAGGAACTCACTAGAAGTTTAAACCACCCAAAGTATGATGAGAATGAGCATCATGGGGAGTGATTGAAGCAAAGAAAAACAGGCTTTTAAGGAGAAGTAATATAAACACACGATGGGAGAAAGGGATAGGAGGTTATGCTGATAGGATGAGATGAAGAGGGAGTGGAAGGAGGCTCATGTGAAGCATAAGTACCAGCATGAAACATTTGGACCAAATGGCCTGTTTCTGTGCTGGAGAATCTATGAAACACTATGTAAAATATCGAGTTCTTATATGGGGTGAAGTGCACACACGATAAACGGGAACAACAGAATATACTCATGACAATCTGAGACCTATTGTACTTTGAGTAATTTCAGACTCTGTAAACCTGTCTATAATAAAGGAGGTTTCTATAGCAACACAAAATATACAGGCTGTTGACAGAAATGCATAGTCTGGCTCAGTTCCTGTCCACTAGTTTTAGCTGCCAGTCCCTCACTCCAACTGTGTGCAAGGATGTCTGTTACCTTTCTGAGGCTTCCCAACATCAGCCGCACAGGATTCAGGGGTGTGCCAGATCCTCTGAACCTGCTGGTGGAGGGAGCTGGATCAGGATCGGGATCAGACCACTCCTACAAAGCGAGAGCTGCCACGGCATACCCACACTCTGCTGTCCGGGCATCTTGGTCGCCAGGTAAGGAAGGTAGCACAATTTCGCGAGATAGAGAGAGGATTAGGCAGAATGTCATACAAATATCCGACGATGCCTTTCTTTTAAAAAAAATTTAGAGTACCCAATTATTTTTTTCCAATTAAGGGGCAATTTAGAGTGGCCAATCCACCTACCCTGCACATTTTTGGGTTGTGGGGGCGAAACCCACGCAAACACGGGGAGAATGTGCAAACTCCACACGGACAGTGACCCAGAGCCGGGATCGAACCTGGGACCTCAGCGCTGTGGGGCAGCAGGGCTAACCCACTGCGCCACCGTGCTGCCCCGAGGATGCCTTTCTGTCCTGGACTCGCAAAGGGCAGTTTTCACATTTCAGGGAGGATATTGGCTCCAGGATCACAGAACGTAGAAGCAAATGGGAATACCACAGTTGTGTACACTCATTCTCAATGTCATCGTCATTCACACAAATTCTTCACCAGCCCCTATCCCTATAAAGAGAGAACGTGTGACTGTTTCGATGAAGTGAGGGCCGGAATTCTCCGGTTGTCAGGATTCACTTTTCCTGCTGGCAGTGCACCTTCGCCAGCGGGTTTCGTGGCGGCGTGGGGTGAATTCAGCGGGAAATTCTGGAATTCTGCCGCCAGGAAATGGCACACTGCTGGGGGACCGGAGAATCCCACCCAAGGGGCGAAATTCTCCTGAAACGGTGCGATGTCCGCCGACTGGCGCCCAAAACAGCGGCAATCAGACGGGCATCGATCCGCCCCAAAGGTGCGGAATGCTCCGCATCTTTGGGGGCCGAGCCCCAACATTGAGGGGCTAGGCCAGCTGGCGGAAACGGCCTTTGTTGCCCCGCCAGCTGGCGCGGAATGACATCCCCGGGCGGCGCATGCGCGGAAGCGTCAGCGGCCGCTGACAGTTTCCCACGTATGCGCAGTGGAGGGAGTCTCTTCCGCCTCCGCCATGGTGGAGACCGTGGCAGAGGCGGAAGGGAAAGAGTGCCCCACGGCACAGGCCCGCCCGCGGATCGGTGGGCCCCGATCGCGGGCCAGGCCACCGTGGGGGCACCCCCCGGGGCCAGATCGCCCCGCGCCCCCCCCCAGGACCCAGGAGCCCACCCACGCTGCCTTGTCCCGCCATTCAAAAGGTGGTTTAATCCACGCCGGCGGGACAGGCAATTTATTGGCGGGACTTCGGCCCATCCGGGCCGGAGAATCGAGTGGGGGGGCCCGCCAAACGGCACGGCGCGATTCCCGCCCCCGCCGAATATCTGGTGCCGGAGGTTTCGGCAACCAGCAGGGGCGGGATTCACGCCAGCCCCCGGCGATTCTCTGACCCGGTGGGGGGTCGGAGAATGACGCCCAAGATCTTTGACTTGAAAGTTGAGGATATTAGGAAAATAATTCTAGGGGCCATAAAAATAGGAGAGTCATTAATAAATCCATCAGGAAATTCAGGAGAAACGTCTTTACCCAGGGAGCGGTGAGAATGTGGAACTCACTCCCATAGGGAGGGGTTGAGGTGAATAGTATAGATGTATTTAAGGGGAAGCTGGATAAACATGAGGGAGAAAGGAATAGAAAGAAATGCTTATAGGGTGAGAAGAAGAAACGTGTGAGGAGGCTCAGGTGGGGCATAAACCCCAGCATGGACCAGTTGGGCTGAATGGCCTGTTTCTGGCTGGAGAAGTCTATGTCATTTGATATAACATTTTGGATTGCTGAATGAGGGCAAATGCTTGCCAAAAACCTATTCTGAGCTTACCATACCCTTAAAATTAGTACCCACTTATTGTCTTGGAATGGCACAGGCAGTGGCTTAGAAACTGGGCAATTGGATCAATTTCTGCTCTGGAATGTGTTGACCCATGTCACACCCAACATTAGACCAGCGGCAAACTGGTATTGGGGTTTGGATTCCTGTGGCCTGTCAGTGGGCTGTGTGGGTAACGGCGAAACACTTAGCAGACGAGTTGAGTCAGTGTAATGAACGTGGCAATTAGGACAGAGTTGGGCAGTGACCAGAAAAGGTGGATGTGATCGAAAAAGGGAAGAGGGGAGATCGGGGAAAGGAAGGGGGTTGATCAGTAGAGGCAGGGGGAGATGGATAGAGGGAGGAGATAAATTGGGAGAGGGAAGAAGAAGCTCAAGGCAGGCCAGTTCCCCCAGTCTTGGCCAATATTTATCCCTCAACCAACACCTAAAAACAGATAACCCAGTCATCTATCATATTGCTGCTTGTGGAAGCTTGCTGTGCGTACATTGGCCCTTCATTTCTTACATTACAATAGTGACTACACTTTGAAAAATACTTCACTGGCTGTGAAGTTCTTTGGAATGTCCTGAAATGTCAGTCATAGTCTCAATCTTGAGCTAGATGGACAAAGGGTTGAGCATTTATAAACATCTCAAACATTCCTCAATCAGTGATGACTACCAACCATCCACTGAACAGTAATTGTGTCCGGGAAATGCTAAAATTGAAATCCAAACTTTGCTTTGACATCTTTCAGTTCTCTCAAGTTTACTCCACAAAATTGCATTTGTCTGGTGCAAAACGGTGGTGCAGTGGTTAGCACTGCTGTCTCACGGCTCCGAGGTCCCAGGTTTGATCCCGGCTCTGGGTCACTGTCCGTGTGGAGTTTGCACATACTCCCTGTGTTTGCGTGGGTTTCACCCCCAAAATCCAAAGATGTGCAGGGTAGGTGGATTGGCCATTCAAAATTGCCCCTTATTGTACTCGAATTATTTTTTTTTAAATTACATTTGCCTTAGATTGTGCTATGTTGTGGCATATGTTGCATATTTTGTTTGCTTTGATTTGATTTCTGCAAAAAATATCTGCCTGCTAATTAATCTTCAGCTTTGTAAAGGGGAATCTATTGAACAACAAATGACAGGATTCTCAGCCAAGTGTTAAAGCAAGTCTGTTTTTTAGAAGAGAATATTAGGGAGCAAAGGGTTTGTTTTAAAGGATTATTTTCCTTATTGTAGTGGTTGGCAAATTGTTGTTCATTTGCAGATATTTTCTGAAGCTTTGTCATTTGTAGTGTGCTGTGGTGCCGCGGTTATATTTCTCGAACAATCATCTGGAGAACATGAGTTCAAATCCCACGATGGCAATTAAAAAATAATAGGAACAAAAAGCAGTTATCAACAAAAATGATGGTGAAGCTGTTGGATTGTTGTAAGAACCCAATTGGTTCACTAATGTTCTTTAGAGAAGGAAACTTTTTGATGTTACCAAGCCTGGGGTATAGGCGATTCCAGCCCCAATCCAACATGGCTGTCTCTTAGCTGCCCATTTGAAGCAGCTAGTGAACCACTCAGTTCAATGTGCCGCCAGTAGTTTAAGAAGGTAGGCATGTTCAAGCCCTCAGAGTAGCTAGGAATGGACAATTAATGCTGGCCTAGCCAGTGCTGCCCACTTACATGAAATGAATGAATGTCAACAAAATGTGAAGCAACCTTCCTTTAATTTCTTCATGAGAAGTGGGCATCCCTTGCAAGGCCAGCATTTTCTGTCCAGCCCTAATTGCCCTTGAACCAAGTGACTTGCCAGAGGGCAGTTAAGAGTCAACCGCATTGATGTGGGTCTGGAGTCACATGTAGGCCCGACCAGATAAGGACGGCAGATTTCCTTTCCTCAAGGGCATTAGTGATCCAGATGAGCTTTTAGGACATTCGACAATGGTTTCATGGTCACCATTACTGAGACTAGCTTCCAATGTCAAATTTTATTAACTGAGTTTAAATTCCACCTGCTGCCGTTATAGTGTGATCATCATTTTAACAAAAATGTTGCTCAATTCTTACATTAAACAAATAAGGCACAGTGCTGAGGGGGTGCTGCGCTGGAGGTACAGTCTTTCAAGTGAGATTTAAAAATAAATACATTTAGAGTACCCAATTCTTTTTTTTCAATTAAGGGACAATTTAACGTGGCCAATCCACCTACCCTGCACATCTTTGGGTTGTGGTGGATGAGATCCACGCAAACATGGGGAGAATGTGCAAACTCCATATGGACAGTAATCCGGAGCCAGGATCGAACCAGTGTCCTCAGCGCCGTGAGGCCGCAGTGCTAACCACTGTGCCATCGTGCCACCCTTCAAGTGAGATATTAAACTGATATAGAATATCCCATGGCACTATTTCAAATAAGAAGAGGGTAATTCTCCCTGGTGCCCTGGCCAATATTTACACCTCAAACAGAACGCAAAAGTGGATGATCTGGTCCTTGTCTCATTGCTGTGTGTGGGATCATGATGTGTCTAAATTGACTTGCCGTGTTTCCCACATTACAGCAGTTATGGTACTTCAATAGTACTTCATTGTAAAACACCACGGGATGTCCTGATGTTGTCAAAACGTTTCCAATTGTTCTGATTATAAAATTGTGCGTTTAAGTCCTCTCTGGCTGAGGCTCCCAAGCATTGATGTGCGGCATGATCGTCACTTAACAGTATAGCTCACAGTGTAAATGGGAAGCTAGCGACGGAATGTATACAGCAGCAACCACCTGCAATGTCATCATTCTGCTCTTGGAGTTTTTGCTGATTGAAAGTGATCTGGTGTCCTGTTCTTTGAAATCTACACACACCTGCAGTATTCTGCTTAGCAACAGTGTCCATACCTGAAAATATATCCTCCTGCATAGATCAGCTGAAATCACTTTATCCAGCATTGGACTTTTAAACAGAGGGGGACAAGTTACAACACGCCTGCCATTTAATTAATTTCTAATGCAATCTAAAGGCAGAATTAATAAACATTGAAAGATTCAAACCTCACACTGTTAAATTATAGGTTGAAGCCAGACTTTCTTTGGTGAAGTTATCAGATTGTGTAATATGACCTGCACATAGAGTTTTAGACATGGTCAAAGTGTTCTCCTTTGGTTTCAGTTTCCAGTGCTATCGCAGCTTAATTTCTCTCCGTTGCTCTCTCTGGCCCGCCATTGGGAGACTGTTGAAGTTGAGATAAAAAGAAAAAAATGCTGGACCTGCTGCTGACTCAAAATTAAGTGGTGCAATGCTAAAAAGACTCAGCAGGTCAGGCAGCATGCTCAGCGGGTTAACAAAGGGCCACAGGCCCGAAAAGTTCACCTCATGCACCTCCCTCTCTCCACAGCTGATCTGCAATTCTATTCCTGGGATTTTCTAATTTTCTTACTGGGATTCCTCTCCCCCTTGGTTCTTTGAGAAGTGTTGTTGCGATTCTCCCTTCTGGGATTGCAATACAAAGTGGCAGGTTAATTTATCAGTTGCAGACCCTTAGACATTAATCTCTTCTCTTTCTGCAGACTGACTGACATGCTGTGTGCCATCAGCATATTTTATTTTTATTCAAAGTTTCCAGTATTTTTTGCAAAGCCGCAATTGAATGCAGCTTTGAAAGCACCAGCAATGATTAGCAAGCCTTGCCTCTGAATTGTCCTTCTGTTTTTGGGAAGGCAGAAGTGGGTGTCGTGTTGGGTGTTCCGCTATACAAACGAACCAACACGGTTGTAGGTGGTACAACTCTGTTTTATTATTCTTGGTAACAACAACTGTTAACTTCTGGCTGTGGTTCGTACTTTACCCTTTAACCTGTGGACCCAGCCCTAGCACTATCTTAGAGAGGCACTCAGGACATGGTGTATGTCTGAGTGGCACGCTGTGAACTCTGTGCTCTGAGCTATCTCCTGCTGGAATGAGCGGGAACTGTGGTTTTCCCTGTTTTATAGTGTGTGTGCTCTCACTGGTGATTGGCTGTGATGTTGCGTGTGTGGTGATTGGTCCGTTGATCTGTCCATCAGAGTGTGTGTGTGTGTTTGCACCATGATATGTTTATATAAATATCATGACATCCCCCCTTTTCACAAGAATATTTGCCTATATGGTAATAAATACTGGTGTGTGCTGAGTGCAGCTGAATATGTGTGTGCAATATCTACAACATGTACATGAGGCTAAACTATATACATAGGATGGTGTCGGGTGCAACAGAGCAACAAGGTTGTACCATAAACAAAACAAGTGCAATCATCAATTATCGAAAGAGAACTCCTGGAACGACAAAAAGAGAAACACATTAACATTGTTGCATAACAATTCAGTGAGTCCAATGTGCAAACAGGCTCATAAATCCAGCCTAGTAGGTGGGCGACGAATTTGTGTTGACTGCCTCAAGGGTGGGTCAGGATCCACCGGCTGAGGAATGGGCCTGGCCACGGGCGAGAGAGGAATAGGCAGAGTGGCAGGAAGCTCCACGAAGTCGACATCAGGGACAACAGGAAGGCGTGGCACCGGTGCATGATCACGTAGCGAGCGCAGAAGCAGCCGAAGGGCTCGCCGATTACGCCGGCGAATGGAGCCATCAGGCATGCGAACCAGGAACGAGCGGGGAGCCACGCGGCGGAGATCTTCGGCAGTTACTGACCAGCCACCCTCTGGTAGGTGTATGCGGACGTTGTCTCCAGGAGCCAAGGCAGGAAGATCAGTTGTCCGAGTGTCATGTGCCACCTTCTGCTGAGCACGCTGCTGTCGCATCCTTTGTAGTACTGGAGCATGGTCGGGTTTAGGAACATGAATGGATGGTACATTGGTCCTGAGGGCGCGACCCATCAACAGCTGGGCTGGTGAGAGGCCTATGGATAGTGGGGCTGAGCGATAGGCCAGCAGGGCTAAACAGAAGTCAGATCCGGCATCAGCAGCCTTGCAGAGGAGCCACTTCACGATATGGACTCCCTTTTCCGCCTTGCCATTTGACTGGGGATGCAGAGGGCTGGACGTCACGTGTGTGAAGCCATACGAAGCGGCAAAAGAAGATCATTCTTGGCTCGCAAAACAGGGCCCATTGTCCGACATGATGGTAAGCGGAATACCATGGCGAGCGAAGGTTTCCTTGCCTGCTCTGATTACAGCTGATGATGTCAAGTCGTGCAGGCGTATGACCTCCGGATAATTTGAAAAATAGTCAATTATGATGACGTAGTCCCTGTCGAGCGCATGAAAAAGGTCCACACCCACCTTCGCCCAGAGGGACGTTACCAACTCATGGGGCTGAAGCGTCTCAGGGGGTTGCGCCGGCTGAAACCTTTGGCAGGTGGGGCAGTTGAGCACCATGTTGGCGATGTCGTCGCTGATGCCCGGCCAGTACACAGCTTCTCGGGCCCTCCGCCTGCACTTTTCAACCCTGAGATGGCCTTCGTGTAATTATTCGAGGACCAGCCTGTGCATGCTGTGTGGGATCATAATCCGGTCCAGCTTTAGGAGGACACCGTCAATGACAGCCAAGTCGTTCCGGACATTGTAGAATTGTGGGCACTGTCCTTTGAGCCACCCTTCCGTCATGTGGCGCATCACACGTTGTAGAAGGGGGTGAGCCGCAGTCTCACGGCGAATACGGGCCAGACTTGCATCATTAGCTGGCAGATTGGCCGATGGGAACGCCACATGCGCTTCAACCTGACAGACGAACCCCCCCCCAATTTGGCGGCGTGCTCACTGCTCTGGACAGGGCATCCGCGATGATGAGGTCCTTTCCCGGGGTGTAGACCAGTTGGAAGTCGTACCTCCGGAGCTTGAGCAGAATGCGGTGGAAGCGAGGGGTCATCTCATTCAGGTCCTTTTGTATGATGCCGACCAGGGGGTGATGGTCGGTTTCCACGGTGAACTGAGGGAGACCATACGCATAGTCATGGAATTTATCTATGCCGGTTAACAAACCCAGGCAATCCTTCTCAATCTGCGCATAGTGCTGCTCTGTGGGGGTCATGGCCCGCAAGGCATAGGCGACCGGGGCCCGCCCATGATGCAGTGTCGTCCCGTTGCAGGAGTACCACCCCAATGCCGGACTGGCTGGCATCAGTCGAGATCTTTGTATCTCGAGTAGTGTCGAAGAACGCCAATACGGGGCTGTGGTGAGCTTGATCTTGAGCTCCTCCCATTCCTCCTGGTGTGCGGGCATCTACTGGAACTCCATAGTCTTCTTCACCAGGTGGTGAAGAGCCGTTGTTTGGGTGGCAAGGTTGGGAATAAACTTCCCCAGTAAGTTGACCATCCCGAGAAAGCGTAGAACTGCCTTCTTGTCTACCGGCTGCGGCATGGCTGTAATGGCGCTCACTTTGTCTGCATCTGGACGCACTCCTGACCGGGATATGTGGTTCCCCAGAAACTTTAGCTCAGTTTGGCCAAAAGATCACTTAGCTCGGTTGAGGCGCAGGCCGTGTTCTCGTATCCAAGCAAAAACGCGCTGGAGACGACTGATGTGCTCCTGTGGTGTGGTGGACCAGATGATGACGTCATCAACATAGGCGTGCACCCCTTCTATGCCCTCCATCATCTGTTCCATGATTCTATGAAACCCCTTGGATGCCGAGATGATGCCAAACGGCATCCTATTGTAGCAATACCTGCCAAAGGGAGTGTTGAAGGTGCACAGCTTCCTGCTGGACTGATCCAGTTGAATCTGCCAAAAACCCTTTGAGGCATCAAGATTTGTAAAAATTTTAGCATGGGCCATTTCGCTCTCTTCCCGTTTGGGTATGGGGTAGTATTCCCTCATGATGTTGTTGTTCAGGTCTTTCAGGTCTATGCAGATCCGGAGTTCGCTAAAGGACTTTTTTACGCACACCATGGATCTGACCCATGGCGTAGGCTCCGTGACTCGGGAAAGCACCCCTTGGTCCTGGAGATCCTGCAGCTGCTGCTTGAAGCATTCCTTAAGTGCTGCTGGGACTCTACGAGGTGCGTGAATGACCGGGGTGGCGTCCGGTTTGAGCCGTATTCTGTAAGTGTAGGGCAGTGTGCCCATGCCCTCGAAAGCCCCCTGGTTGTGTGCGAGGAGCGAGTGGAGCTGTGCCCTGAATTCTGCATCCGGGAAATCAGACGTGCCTTCTGGAGACAGAGAGTGTATCCTCTGAACGAGGTGGAGAACCTTGCACGCCTGTGCGCCTAGCAGGGAGTCCTTCGAGGATATAACTATCTCAAAGGCAGTGTGGCTGTGTATGAATTGTGTTTAACCTCGAGCTGGCAGGACCCCATGGCCGGGATAACATTACCGTTGTAATCGACCAACTGACAGCGGGATGGCCGAATCGGTGGTTTGACCTTCAAGGCGTAGAAGGCTGACCATGCAATGAGATTGGCGGAGGCACCAGTGTCTAAGCGGAATGTGATTGGTGATCGGTTGACCGTTAGGGTGGCACACCATTCATCACCCGGATTAACGCTGTGAACTGGCATCGGCTGGTGGGTCCTACTTGGGGACATCCGATTTCTGTCAATTATCGCAATGCGGAAGGCTTCCTGGTCGTCGGTATCACTGGTCTGTACGTCGTCAAGGTATGACTCGGTGTATGGAGGCTGAATGGCCCGCATGTCCCTGCGAGGCTGGCGGAATTGGGAAGCATTGACAGGTTGAGCTGATCGACAGCAGGCAGCGTAGTGGCCCATCTTGCCACAGCGAAGGCATTGTCGTTTTTTTGCTGGACATTGCCGCTTTAAATGTGCGGATCCACAGTTGCCGCACGTCGTGACATCATGGCGTTCGTTGCGCCACCGCGCATGCACAGTTCGGTCCTGTGTAGAGCACTCCTGCTCGTCACGCCCCTCTGCGTCGACGTCTCTATTGGCGCGTACAAGTGCGGGAGGCCACGGAAAGCGCGCGAAATGGCCGCCCTCCTCCGGGCCGCGGGCCGGGAGGAACTCGATGGACTGGACCCGCTCGGCCCCGTTGGATCCCTGCCATGCCGATTCGGCCGCCTGGAATTGGGAGTACCGGCTGGTCGCGTTTTCATGGAGGACGCAGGTTTCGATGGCGGTGGCGAGGGTGAGGCTCTTTATTTTGAGGAGCTGCTGGCATAGGGTGCCCGAGGTGACCCCAAAAACTACCTGGTCCCGAATCATGGAATTGGAGGTAGCCTCATAGCCGTAGGACTGCGCGAGGATACGGAGGTGTGCCAAAAAAGATTGAAAAGGCTCATCCTTACCCTGCAGGCGCTGCTGGAAGTGGTACCTCTCGAAGCTCTCATTCACCTCAATGCTAAAGTGTTGCTCAAGTTTTAGAAGGACCGTCTTGTACTTTGTCATGGCCTTGCCTTCCGCGAATACCAGGGAGTTGTAGATGTGGATGGCGTGTTGCCCTGCCGTGGAGAGGAGGAGGGCGTTCTTCCTGGTGTCCGATGCATTCTCCCTGTCTATGGCTTCTAGGAAGAGCTTCCAGTTGACGCCGAGGTTTCCAGCGATTTGGAGCGGCTGCGGCGGGCTGATGGTGTCCATGGCGAAGGGTGGCGGATCTCTGAAGATGTGCAGGTAGGTCTCACAGTTGCTGGGTACCCCACTCCTGGTACCATGTCGTGTTGGGTGTTCCGCTATACAAACGAACCAACACGGTTGTAGATGGTACAACTCTGTTTTATTATTGTTGATAACAACAACTGTTAACCTCTGGCTGTGGTTTGTACTTTACCAGTTATCCTGTGGACCCAGCCCTAACACTATCTTAGAGAGGCACTCAGCACATGGTTTATGTCTGAGTGGCACGCTGTGAGTTCTGTGCTCTAAGCTATCTCCTGCTGGAATGAGCGGGAACTGTGGTTTTCCCTGTTTTATAGTGCGTGTGCTCTCACTGGTGATTGGCTGTGATGTTGCGTGTGTGTTGATTATCATAGAATTTACAGTGCAGAAGGAGGCCATTCGGCCCATCGAGTCTGCACCGGCTCTTGGAAAGAGCACCTTACCCAAGGTCAACATCTCCACCCTATCCCCATAACCCAGTAAACCCACCCAACACTAAGGGCAATTTTGGACACTAAGGGCAATTTAGCATGGCCAATCCACCTAACCTGCACATCTTTGGACTGTGGGAGGAAACCGGAGCACCCGGAGGAAATCCACGCACACACGGGGAGGATGTGCATACTCCGCACAGACAGTGACCCAAGCCGGAATCGAACCTGGGACCCTGGAGCTGTGAAGCAATTGTGCTATCCACAATGCTACCGTGCTACCGTGATTGGTCCGTTGATCTGTCCATTAGTGTGTGTGTGTGTTTGCACCATGATATGTTTATATGAATATCATGACAGTGGGGACATTTGCAACAAGCAGTGTCCGTTCATGATCAATTGGTGGTGTCAGGGTTTGGAAAGCCAAGCTGTGATGGTGGACACCAGCGTCAGTTGTGACTCAGCTGAGATCATTCTCACCCTCTGTGTCAGAATGGCATGGGTTTAAGTGCCATACCCGAGACTTGTACACATAATCCAGGCCAACATTTTTTATTTTTGTTTTTTTTATAAATTTGGAGTACCCAATTCATTTTTTCCAATTAAGGGGCAATTTAACGTGGCCAATCCACCTACCCTACACATCTTTGGGTTGTGGGGGGCGAAACCCACGCAAACACAGGGAGAATGCGCAAACTTCACATGGACAGTAACCCAGGGTCGGAATCGAACCTGGGGCAGCACGGCGTCGTGAGGCAGCAATGCTAACCACTGCACCACCTTGCTGCCCTAATCCAGGCCAACATGGCCAGTGCAGTACTGAAGGTGTGCTGCACTGTCAGAAGTGCCTTCCTTCAGATTCCTGCTCTTGCAGGTGTTTGTAAAAGATCTCCTAACAAGCAGAATCTTCGCAGCATCCTGGCCAGTATTAACCCATAACCAATGTCACAAAAACAAGTTATCTGATCATAAATCCCACTGTTGCTTCTGGGATTTTGCTCTGCACAATTAGGCTGCAGTAATTCCTACATTAGGCTTTTCAAGTCTTTCTTATTTATAATATGATTTCTTTGAAGCTTCTTCATAACATTTCAAACCGAAGATCATCAGCAATATGGTATCTATCTTCCTTGTTGGACACATATGTTAATTTGCATAATACAAACTGATGTTAATTTGCATAATACGCACACCCAGACCAACACCAACACACACATACACACAGAAAGACACACTTACACATACAGAAAGACACAGCCATCCACACACAGAATGACACAGATATGCACACACACAGAAACAAAGACAGACACAGAAAGACGCAGACATACACACACACACACACAGAAAGACGCACACATAGACATATGCAGAGAAAGACACACACAGAAACATACACACACAGAGAAACACACCCACACAGAAACACACACACACAGAAACACACACACACAGAAACACGCACACACAGAAACACACACACACCACAGAAACACGCACACACAGAAACACGCACACAGAGGGAAACACACACACAGAAACATACACACACAGAAACACACACACATAAACACACACACACAGAAACACACACATACGCACAGAAACACACACATACACACAGAAACATACACACACAGAAACACACACCTATACACAGAAACACACACACAGAAATACACAGACAGAAACACACACACAGAAACACACACACAGAAACACACACATACATAAACACACACACATCCCACTAAGGGGTAATTTATCATGGCCAATCCACCTAACCTGCGCATCTTTGGACTGTGGGAGGAAACTGGAGCACCCGGAGGAAACCCACGCAGACAAGGGGAAAATGAACAAAAGCCACACAGACAGTGACCCATGGCGGGAATTGAACCTGGGTCCCTGGCTCTGTAAGGCAGCAGTGGTAACTGCTGTGCTAGGTGCCACCCCGTCACTGACACTGGTGTCCTCCACTGTGAAGACTGAT
This sequence comes from Scyliorhinus torazame, assembly GCF_047496885.1. Classification (NCBI taxonomy): domain Eukaryota; kingdom Metazoa; phylum Chordata; class Chondrichthyes; order Carcharhiniformes; family Scyliorhinidae; genus Scyliorhinus; species Scyliorhinus torazame. Next base: position 95,202,430 of record NC_092725.1, on the reverse strand, counting down.
GCAAAATACTTGTTTAGTTATTGTGCCATTTCTTTGCTCCCAATTAATACTTCCCCAGGCTCATTTTCCAGTGGTCCATTCTTGCCTCTCTCTTATCTTTCATATATCAAAAAAGAACTCTTGCAATCTTCTTTTATATTGCACCTACGCTAGTTTACACTCATATTTCACCTTCTCCCCCTAATTGTTTTTTGAGTTGTTCTCTGCTTGCTTTTAAACACTCCCCAATCCTCTGGCTTCCCACTAATCCTCGCCACATTGTATGCATTTTCCTTTGCTTTTATGCTGTCCTTGACTTCCCTTGTTAGCCATTGTTGCCTTGTCCTATCCTTAGCATGTTTCCTCCTCCTTGGGATGAATTTCTGTTGCGCCTCCCGAATGATCTCCAAAACACCTGCCATTGCTGTTCAACTGTCTTACCTGCTAGGCTCCCCTTCCAATCAACTCTGGGCAGCTCCCCCTCATGTCTTTGTAGTAACCTTTATTCAATTGTAAAACCATGACATCTGATTCCAGCTTCTCCATCTCAAACTGCAGGGTGAATTCCATCATGTTATGGTCACTGCCCCTGAAGAGTTCCTTCACCTTAAGTTCCCTAATCAAGTCTGCCTCATTACACATCACCAAATTCAGAATTGCGTGTTCCCTATTAGGCTCTACCACAAGCTGCTCCAAAAAACCATCTCATAGACATTCCACAAATTCCTTTTCTTGGGATCTGCTACCGACCTGATTTTCCCAGTCCAGCTGCAGATTGAAGTCCCCCATGATTATTGCTCCCCACAGGAAGCAAGAATCTCAAACCTGTTGGGCAAGGTTAAGGACTGAAGCTCCTGTAACCGTACCTCCTGCCTCACTCGCAGACAGGCCCTCCTGCCCCTGACCACTGGCCGAATTCAAGTTAGGTAATCTAAGGGGTGTGACTGCCTCGGAATGCGCCGGCCCCGACGAAACATGGTGCCGGGGTTCTGGGGCCGGATGCGCAACAAAGTAGGCCCGGTGGGGAGAGGCTGGCCCGTCGATCGGTGGGCCCCAATCGCGGGCCAGACCCCATCGGACGCCCCCCTCCCCCCAGGGAGCGAGCACCCCCCCCCCCCAACAGGCTGCCCCCTGGCCCTTCGTGCAGAGTTCCCGGCAGCAGCGACCAGCTATGCACGGCCCCAGCGGGACTCTGCTTTTTCTGCGCGGCCGCTCGGCCCATCCGGGCCAGAGGATCGGTGGACCTGCCGCTTACAGCGGCTCGCGACCGGTGCCGCGTCAAACGCGCAGGCGCAAATGGCACCGATTCTCCGCACCTCAGAGAATCGCGCGCCGGCGTCGGGGCGGCTTGGCGCGGTTGCGCCGATTCGTGGCCTGGCGCGAGGCTGGGAGAATCACGCCCACAGTGTCCAAGTACCTCTCCCCCTCCCTGATGTGTTGCAACGTCCAAAGCTCAGAATCTAGTTCATCAGCTCTGAGCTGGAGTTCCTCAAACCACCAACATTTACTATTCACTAAGAAACACAATTTGGCTCCCCCCCCTCCCAACAACTGACTGTAATCAGTTCCCTGAAAAAGGAGGTGAAAGGCTGCCATCTCACGTAAAACCCTTCAACCAACCCCCTCACGGTGTACTCAATCTTCTCAATGTGCAGAAATTCCATCAGGTCTCCCAACCAAGCAGAAGTCTTAGGTGGCACCAGGGGCCTTCACCCAAGCAGAACTTGCCTCCGGGCTATTAGCGAGGCCAAGGCTAGAACACCTGCCTTTGTCACTGTCTGCAGTGAATCCTATACTTCAAAAATGGCCACCAACAGGCACAACCCCAGCTGAATGTCCAAAATCCCTTGTATTGTATCAAAAATAGGAGACCCAGAAACTAACAAGCTTAGGGCAAGACCAAAACATGTGGGTGTGGTTTGCCAGCCCCCTCGAGCACTGCTCACATCTATCCTCCCCCCCCCTGAGAAGAACCCACTCATACGTGTCCTAGTCACACACACACACCCTGTGCACCACCTTGAACCGGACGAGGCTTAACCTAGCACATAAGGATGTGAAGTTGACCCTGTGAAGAGTCTCACTCCACACACACACAATACACACACACACACACACACACACACAAACTCACACACACAACACACACACACACAACAAGCACTCAATACGCACACACACAACACACATACAGATATACATACACACACAAGCACACAACTCAAAGCACACATACACAAATACAAAGGCACACATACACAGGCACACAAATACATATACCTGTACACAAACACTAACATACACACAAACACACTCACACAAATACACAAACACAGACATACATGCCTTTATACAAAGATATACACAGATACACACATACACAGACACACAGGGAGACATACAGAGGTATACAAACACACGTAAATTCGCAACACCAAAGCACACATACATACACAGACAAATACACGCATACATACAAACACAGACACACATGGAAACACAAACAAATACACACATACACACACCCATACACAAACACATAGACAGATACACATATGAACACATACACACACATACACATACACAAATAAAGAATGAGACACACATTTTAGATAGAGTGGACGTTCAGAGACTATTTCCTCGGGTGGATGTAGCTGTTACAAGGGGCATAACTATAAGGTTCAGGATGGGAGATATAGGAGAGATGTCCGAGGTAGGTTCTTTACTCAGAGAGTGGTTAGGGTGTGGAATGGACTGCCTGCTGTGATAGTGGAGTCGGCACTTTAGGAACTTTCAAGCGGTTATTGGATAGGCACATGGAGCACACCAGAATGACAGGGAGTGGGATAGCTTGATCTTGGTTTCGGACAAAGCTCGACACAACATCGAGGGCCGAAGGGCCTGTTCTGTGCTGTACTGTTCTATACGAAGTCTTACAACACCAGGTTAAAGTCCAACAGGTTTGTTTCGATGTCACTAGCTTTCGGAGCACTGCTTTTTCCTCAGGTGAATGAAGAGGTATGTTCCAGAAACATATATATAGACAAATTCAAAGCTGCCAGACAATGCTTGGAATGCGAGCATTAGCAGGTGATTAAATCTTTACAGATCCTGTTCTATGTTCTACACATATACTTGTGTACATACAAATAAACATGCACACATGAACACACACAAACATACACATACATTCACACACACCACATATACTTATACACACAGTCACAGGCACAACACACACAGACATATGCACATAGATACACACTCATGCACGAACACACACATAGACATGCACATATACACATACACATGCAAACAAACAGACACAAATAAATGCACAAGTAATCACATACACTAACGCATACACTTACGCACAGACATACACACTCAAAGGTACACACACATATATACAAACAATACATACATGCAAAGACACAAATACACACATACATACACATGTATTCACACATATACAGACACACACATAACACATGGACACATACATGCACACACACACGTAGGCACTGCCACAACACACACATGTGCACATACATACACACACATACACTATCACTCACACACCCACACACAGACATATATACTTATAAACACATGCATAAACACATATACTAGCACACACACAGGCTCATGCATAAACATACTCATATACAGATATACACAGACACAAACAACACACACATGCACATATACACAGACACGAACATAGACATGCATACACAAACAAATATACACCAGCGCACGCACATTCACACACCCATACACATGGGAACACACACATACACACACCCATACACAAACACATAGACAGATACACATATGAACACATACACACACATACACGTAAACACAAATAAAGACAGAGACAAACATCCACACATGGACATACACATATATACATGCACACACACAAACGCACATACACACACTCACATAGACAGATACACATATGAACACATACACACACAAATACAAACACACACACATACACAGATCCACACACAGACCTACACAGATACACAAATACAGATACATACACATATACACATTCACTCATACATACAGACACACACGCTTACATGCACATATACACACACATACACAGAAAGACAGAAGCAACAAAAAATATGCAATTCTTTTTCCATTTGTGGCTTTGATGATCGAAATTGCTAACGGGGAGAACTGCAATTCTATATTTGAATTACAATGTCCAATCTTTGGAATAGAAAGCTGCTCATAATCATGCAAAGAGGCACATCAAAGTGGCTGAAGCTTTTTTAAATTCACGAGCAATTGTAAATGGAACCTGTCGTGACTTGCGAGACCTGCTGCATACGTGATTAGCGACACAAGTGATTCCAAACCACCCCATTGAGCAAGAGACAAATAAAAACATCTCAAATTGATTTCGTGACCTCAAAAAACAATACTTAAACTCTTGGAAGTGAGAAAGAAAAGAAAGAATTTGCATATGTATAGCGCATTTCACCATTCACAACCTCCCAAAGCACTTCACAGCCAATGAAGTATAGTTTTAAAGTGTAGCCATTGTTGTAATGTAGGAAATTCAGCAGTTAATTTGTGCACAGCAAGCTCCCACCAACAGAGAGTGTAGACCAGGCTCAGTTTAATATTTCATCTGAAAGGCAGCACCTCCAACAATGCAGCACTCTCTCAGCATTGGCACTGAGCTCATCAGCCTAGATTGTGTAGTCAGATCTCCAGAAAAGTATGCAGAATTTGCTCCAGCTGCAGTCGATGGGGGTGGATGTCAAGGAGGATCTCCAAGAGGTGAAGAGCCAGCAAGCCTCGCTCTACACCTCGGAGGCCTCCAAGGTTATCTTCCGTTCCAGAGTCCGCTCCGTGGAGCAGGACGAAAAGTGCTCACGCTTCTTCTTCCAAAAGCTGCACAGAGAGACCTCTGTGATCAGCAGCCTGAAGGAAGAAGATGGCTCTGTAAAGTCATCGCAGTCTGACATCCTGAGGATCAGTAAATCCTTTTATACCGGACTGTATGATCTGAAGCCAACAGATAGCACTGTTTCCCAGACCTTCCTGTCGACTATCACGGAGGTCATAGGCGACAGCGAGCTGGAAAACCTGGACAAACCACTAACTCTGGACGAGTTGACAAAGGCCGCCAAGTCCTTCGAGACGAGTAAAACTCCCGGAAGCGACGGCTTACCGGTTGAGTTGTATTCGGCTCTGTGGGACTGGATGGGCCCAGACCTGCTGGAAGTGTACGAGAGTATGCTTCTGGAAGGCAGCATGCCAGAGTCCATGAGGAAAGGCATCATCACCCTCATCTACAAGCAGAAGGGGGAAAGGGAAGAAATTCGAAATTGGCGACCCATTTCACTGTTGAATGTGGATTACAAAATTCTAGCCAAGGTCATCGCCAATCGGGTCAGGTCTGCTCTGGAGTCGGTGATCCACCCTGACCAAACCTGTGCTGTACCCGGCAGGAAGATCTCTGATAGCCTCGCGCTACTCAGGGATACGACCGCCTACGTGCAGGACAGGAGGGTGGACACCTGTCTCATCAGCCTTGACCAGGAGAAGGCTTTTGACAGAATATCGCACACCTACATGATGGATGTGCTCTCCAAAATGGGGTTTGGGGAGGGAATTCGCAATTGGATCAAACTGCTCTACACAAACATCTATAGCGCAGTCTCAATCAATGGGTGGGAATCAGAAAAGATCCAGATCAAATCTGGAGTCAGGCAGGGCTGCCCTCTCTCCTCAGCCCTGTTTGTGTGCTGCATAGAACCTTTTGCCGAGTCCATCAGGAAGGATCCGGGTATAAGGGGAGTGACGATCCCAGGCAGTGGAGGCGTGCAAGTCAAGGCCTCCCTGTACATGGACGACGTTGCTGTCTTCTGCTCGGATCCTGCGTCTGTGCGCAGGCTCTTGACCACCTGCGACCAGTTTGAACTGGCCTCGGGAGCCAAGGTAGACCGTGGCAAGAGCGAGGCCATGTTCTTTGGAAACTGGGCCGACCGGTCCTTTGTCCCCTACACTGTCAGGTCAGATTACCTGAAGGTGCTGGGGATATGGTTCGGAGCTGCTGGGGCGTGCACCAAAACCTGGGAGGAGCGCTTAGCAAAGGCAAGGCAGAAACTGGGCTGGTGGGAGCAACGCTCCCTCTCCATTGCGGGCAAAACCCTGGTCATCAGGTGTGAGGTACTCTCGGTGCTACTGCACGTGGCGAAGGTCTGGCCCATAACCCGACCCTACGCCGCAGCAGTCACCTGAGCCATCTTCAAATTCATCTGGAGATCCAAGATGGACCGTGTCCGAAGGGACACCATGTACAAACCTCTGGAGAAGGGAGGGCGGAATGTACCCAACGCCTCCCTCATCCTGTTGGCCACCTTTGTGTCCAGCTGCATCAAGCTGTGCGTGGACCCCCAGTATGCAAACACCAAGTGTCACTACATACTGAGGTTCTACCTGTCCCCGGTGTTACGAAGGATGGGCCTGGCCTCATTGCCGCGGAACGCTCCAAGTAGTTGGACCGTACCGTATCACCTGTCCTTAGTGGAAACGTTTTTGAAGAAAAACACCTTTGACCACAAGGCAATGAAGCAGTGGTCAGCACGTAATGTCCTCGAGGCCCTCAAGGAAAAGGAGACCGTGGAGGACGTTGGATGGTTCCCTGAGCAGACTGCCAGAGTCATCTGGCAGAACGCCTCATCACCAGAACTTTCAAACAAGCACCAAGACCTAGCTTGGCTGGTGGTGACAAGGGCCCTCCCTGTCAGATTCTTCATGTACACCCGAAGGCTCTGCGCCAATGCATGCTGCCCTCGGAGTGGCTGTGGGGGAAATGAGACGGTCACACACCTCCTTGTGGAATGTGCCTTTGCAAAGAAGGTCTGGAGAGAGATGCAGTGGTATTTGTCAAGGTTTATCCCGAACAGATCTGTGACACAGGACTCTGTGCTCTACGGACTGTTTCCAGGGACACACACCGAGACAAATGTCAACTGCTGCTGGAAGGTCATCAACTCGGTGAAAGACGCTCTTTGGTCTGCCTGAAACTTGCTGATCTTCCAGTGCAAAGAATTGTCCTCGACCGAGTGTTGCAGACTGGCACATTCCAAGGTCCAGGACTACGTACTGAGGGACGCACTCAAGCTTGGGGCAGCTGCCGCCAAGGCGCAATGGGGAAAGACCACTGTGTAAGGTCTTTCCAGCAAAGGTACACTGAGGGGCGGGTAACAGTGTAAACCCCCCTCGGTCTGGGCAACCAACACTCCAATGTATAAAACAAACATGACAATGTAAATATTTAAGAAGGAATTGTAATGTAAAGAGTGATATGTGAATAATAATATCAAAATTGAATGGAAGAAAGTCAAGGCAATGTGCAACTCTGCCGGAAATGTACAGTCAAGCCAATTTGAAATGTTTCTGTAATGCTTATGATAAATTTTATGAATAAAGTATATTTTTTGAAAAAAAAAGTCAGATCTCTGGAGTGGGCCTTGAACTCATAAACCTCTGACTCAAAGACAAAAGTGTTACCTCTAAACTTAGCACATAGTCGCAATGCATAGAAAGAGCAGTCCAACATTGTGACAAATTGGGAATCCAGATGTACCTTTCAAATTAGTAAATTAAAGTATGCATCAGGTGTATGTATAGCGATGAGGCAGTGGTGCAGTGGTATTGTCACAGGACTAGTAATCCTGAGACCCAAGGTAATGCTCTGGGGCTCAAATCCCACTAGGGCAGATGGTGAAATTTGAATTCAATAAAAATCTGGAATTAAGAGGATTGGCATAAAACCCGTCTGGTTCACTAATGTCCTTTAGGGAAGGAAATCTGCTATCATTAACTGGCTTGGCCTACATGTGACCCACAGCAATGTGGACCATGATTTTAACGGGAAAAGTTCTAAGTGCCGTATTAGACGCAACTTCCTGGGTACTTCCTGACAGTCGATCGGCGAGACCGTGGCCCATATTTAACAACACTTAGTGGTGGAAATGATACCCCACGAGCTTCACAGTGGAACTGGCCGTTTCACCATCTGATTTTCCTGTGAGTCCGGAATCTCCCCTCTAACAAGGGGGAGCTGCTTATAAACCATTCCCTCCGAACCAGCTCCCAGGCAGCACACGACCATGGCATCACGTAGACCGGCTCCAGGCTTCGGTGATGCCAACCTGGCCAGGCTGCTGGATGTGAGATGGGTCACCGTGTTCCCTCAAGGGGGTTGGAGGACCAGTAACAGGGCCGCCAAGTGCGATTCCCAGCTTGGGTCACTGTCTGTGCGGAGTCTGCACGTTCTCCCCGTGTCTACGTGGGTTTCCTCCGGGTGCTCATGTTTTCTCCCACAAGTCCTGAAAGACGTGCTTGTTAGGTGAATTGGACATTCTGAATTCTCCCTGTTTACCCGAACAAGCACTGGAATGTGGAGACTAGGGGCTTTTCACAGTAACTTCATTGCAGTGTTAATGTAAACCTACTTGTGACAATGAAGATTATTATTATTACCGCATCTGTACCCCAGCATGCCATGGCACCCACCAGCACAACCTCTCCATGCCTAGGAGCAGTGCCCACACATACCACCTGCCATAGATACTCCCCCCTCCCCTGATGCATCAAGCGTGTGACGCACAATGCCCACTCTTTGTCCCCACAGGAGAAATTAGCCAATAATAGGCCAGAAAGGGCCCAGATGGACGGTGGGGTTACGGACATCAGAATCCTCACCCCCTATGAGAAATGGGCCCTCGGGATCGCGGGGTTGACCGATCGAGCCATCACAGCTCTCAACCCCATCTTCCACCAGCGCAGAGGCACACACCTTGGTGGGCGACACTAGTGGGCAGGCTTCTGGGGAAGAATCTGTTGAGAACCACACAGTTGCTGATGCACATCGGGCAGAGGCAGGAACACCCAAGGTAATCACTGTCGGTGGTCTGCTGGATTCCAGGACTCAGCTGAATCCCAGTCAAATACCGAGCCTCTGGGCAAGGTTATCCCAGAGCTGATGCAGATGCTAGGACACAGCTGTGAGATTCAGGAGGGGATGTCACTCAAATTCCAGCGAATGTATAGCTGACTGGTGTCCAAGGCATGTCTCAATCTGTGCCGACCATGGCTGAGGGCCTCAACATCATGTCCCAGTCGCTGAGGGATGTGTCCCAGATGCAGGTGGACACTGCCTGGACTCTCCGGTGTGTGTCCCAGTTACTGAGGAGCAGCGCCGAGGACATCAACACCATGGGCATTGCCAGGACCGGCTGAGCCGGATGATGCAGAGGCCTCTGGAGCTCAGTCCAGCTGCCCCTCCATCCCAAGGTGGCCCGCAGGGCCCTATGGGCACCATCCGGGAGGAGGGAGCACTGGTGTCTGACCCGGTGCCTTCCATCAGGGAGACAACGGTGGCCTCTACCTCACCCAAATGCCTCTCTCCAGGCACCAGCGCATCTCAAGGGTAGTGGGCAGAAGAGGTTGGCACAGAGACACTTGTGGCACCTATATGTTGGCTTGGGCCCCCCAGCTCCAGGACCCCAGAAGACACCCGCCAAGGACATCAAAGGTCACAGGGTGCCAGAAGTAGCACGCGGGCACCACCTCTGAAGTGCACCCTGGGACCCCACCTAGACATAACGGCAGAGCACAGAAGCTTATGAAAAATGAGGATCTCTGAGTGGGTACTGGCGCACGGGAGTGTGTGGCACCACGCGTAGTTAGGGCAATATGGGTTTTGAATGTGCACAATTATAACACGTAAACATGTTACACCTGATACATATGAAGCCTCTGACATGTCATTGTGGGAGGAAACCGGAGCTCCCGGAGGAAAGCCACGCACACACGGGGAGGACGTGCAGACTCTGCACAGACAGTGAGCCAGCCGGGAATCAAACCTGGGACCCTGGAGCTGTGAAGCAATTGTGCTAACCATTGCGCCACCGTGCTGCCCTGTCCAGCTCAAAGTTGATATAGTCTGATGCCTGGACATACAGGGCATCCAGTGAACTCACAGGTGCACTTGTGGGCTGTATCTTGTGAAATGCTGCACGAGTCCCTGCTCGCGCCCTGGAATGAACCGGCTGTACCAAAGTTCAGGGCTGCAGTGAACTTCATGGCCACCAGGAGCGGATGTCTTTCTCCTCCACGGGGTACCAGGTCCGCAAGGTGCGGCACCATCCCCTTGTTGAGATCCTGCAGCACATGCTTTCTGACATCTCCTCGAACGACCAACAACGCCTGTACACTTTGGGCTGTCGTTGCCATCCCCCTTCGGCTTCCTCCTCGGCCTGATGGGCGGCCTGGTCTCCAGGGTGTGTGGCGGCCCCCTGCCCATACGGTGCTGCCTGAAGCCTGTGTCGCGCGCTGATGCCTTCTCCGGCGTCTGGCTGCCTGGGTTGCCACCAGCACCGGGAGGGCTGCCACTGCAGGGTCAACAACACCATCTATCTTGGTTGCTGCAAGGAATTGGAGAAGGAGAGAGACGAACAATCAGTTAGGGCTTGCAGCCCGGGATCCTCAAATCTCCTGAGCCTCCCCCACCCTTTCTAGTCCCGCCTTCTCTCTGAGTGCCGTCCACCGAGCCAGTTATGCTGGAGGACCCCCACCCTGCACAATCACACACCACCACAACAGGAACCCCCAGACCCCAGACCACTGCCGGGAACACTTGGGGGACCGGGTTCAGGTCCCCTCCCATGATCCCATCACTCACCCTCTGGTTGCGGGTAGATTCCCCAGTGCTGAAGCCCAGCTCTTGGGTGTTTGATTGTTGGTTGCTGTCTGTGTGGTATTGACTGCCCCAGGGTTCAGACACAGTATCCAGGCCTCGCAGTTTAATTGGAATGCTATGCAATAAAACCAGTCTGGGACATGGCACATGTACCCACAAGAATGCACTTGAGAATATTTTATTGGCAAAAATGGTCAACAGTAACAAAGACTGGAAAATCAACTACATAACATTCTACACATCACACTAACCATTAAACAACAAGGAAACAACACTGTTCCATATTGGTACAAATACAAAGCTACATCAAGTATCACCCCCGGTACATTCCTCAACAGAAATGGAGGACAAGCTTGAGAATGTTTTATCAGGTCCAGAGCTTTGTCGTAGAAATGATCTATCCATCAATGCGCTACCTGTTGGTTGATCCACGTATCAGTGCCATTCTCCGTCCAGAAACTGCAGCTGTGCAATCCCATCGGAACCAAATCCTGGCACCCACACTCTCCACTGGCGCCCAAGGTGCAGCCGAACATCCTCAATCGTCAGTACGCCCAATCTGCAAGCTACATGCAGTGCTCACCACACTAGCAGCAAAAGCATCATCAATCCGTGAAGTCAATCCGTTCAATGTCTGCAGCAGGTGGCTCATTTGGATTAATGTCGCGCACCAGGTGCTGTAGAATCTTCTTGCTTCAAACCTGATTGCCATCCGGAGTCAGCGTCTCCGCAGCCTGGTGTTCCAGGTTCCAGATATCTTGGAAAGAATTGTCCTTCTTTCCGGCTACAGAAAAAGAAGGAAACAGCAACAGCAGCCTCCAGGTGACAAGCAGCAGCAAACAGCAAGCAGCAAACACAGCTGTGAAGTGCTCACATAACTAACAATGCTAATTCCATATCAGCAATTGCCTTCAGCTATGCAGCCAGAGGCTGCTCACAGTCAGAGGGAATTAAAGTGACTGTTAGCACATAACCACGAACAGGGCTCTGTCCTGGAAATGTTTGGTGGGGCAGACAGGCAGCAGCTGTAGCTGCCCCTGTTATGGGTATCCACTATATTGGAAGATGGCCTTTAGAACTCGCAGGTGCTGAGCCCCTCACCCCCACAGCCGAGGACGACCTCCAACCAATGGTGACAGCACCCCCACCAGCTCCCTCCCTCGCAGGACTCCCCCGAGCACTGGGGCAGCAGCTCCAGTACTCCTGGGGTGCATCCCCGAAACATACCTCCTCTGATCGCCTCAGCAGTCATTGTGTTAGGTTCACAATTTTAAATAGGAGTGCTATACAATGCCCGTGTGACCTCTCGCTGGGGAGCCGGGTAGGTCCTGGGAGGCCGGTCGATAGAGCATCAAGCCTGTTAATGAGATGGAGATTGCCCTTAATTGGTCTCAATTGGTATCTCACCACGTCTAGGTGGGACCCGGAACCCACCAACGAGTGCGAGTCAGGTATATAGCAATCCGATTCACGCTGGGCGCAACGCGACCGTTAAATTGTGCCCATGGGTTTTTCTCAAAATACCCTCTGAAATGGCTGAGCGAGCTACTTAGTTAAAGGACAACTAGGGATGGGCAACAAATGGACGGCCACTCCCAAAATATATTTTTTTAAAACACTGTTGTTGGGAAGTGATCTCCATATTTCATAATCACATGGCGTCTGTGAGTGAACATTCATCTTTTTATTGTTTTATTGATGAGCTCCAGAGGACTGAGTGCTTTTTGATTGTTGGAGTTAATTCTTGGAGGCAGATTTTTTAGTAGCGACACACGTGTGCAGAACATTTACTGGATTGTGTGCGAGGCATTTTCTACTAAAATTACTGCAAGCGGATAAAACCGTGTCACCATCTGTGATTCGTCAGCAATTTCTATTAGAGGGCACTGATTTTGTTAACTATATAACTTGATTTACAATGTTTCAGTTTTGCTCCATATTCATAAAGATATGATTGTGTAATGATTGAATGATTTTTCACAGATTTTTAAACGCCTTCAGATATTTGTCGTAGCAGATTTCACAGATGTACAATGTGATGGAGTACAATGCGCCATCAGAGAGAACATTGCCTGTGCAAGTAAATCAACTGAGCTCACAGCTTTTGCCAACCTTTGTTTCATAAACATTACGTTCAGCATTTGATGTCCATTTTTAATATTGACCTTGAGGGAGAAATGACAGGAGGTTTAGCAATGAGACCTTGGACGTATTCATTGAAAATAACATGATTGAGCTGATCAGCCAAACTCAAACAGGAAACATTGTGTGTACTTTTTCCCCCTTGTAGGGTTTCCAAGGGGCAATGGTGAAAGATTGCGCGCTCAAACGGCAATGGGCCGCTTCTCCATGGCATGCTCACCCAGACAGACGTACGACACAAATAAGGTGGGCATGACTGCATCAGTTGTCTTCTGAACGTTTGTTTTAATCCTTGTCCTTTCTCTTGTAGAGGTACCAGCAATTATGCATTGAGCATTATTGGTAATCAGTGAATGTCTATCTCATGGATAATTACATAGCAACTAACTAATAATAAACAATTGAACTGAGGAGAATGCTCACCACAGAGTCCTAGAGTAAAGAAAGGGGGAAAAAGAAAGGGAGAGAGAATGAGCAAGAGACCGTAAAGAGACCGTAACAGAATAGGGGTAATATCAGTGCAAGATAATGGAGTTGGGAAAGGGAAAAAAAAGACTGAAGGAGAAACAGCATTAAGAGGAGAAAACATATCCAAAATCCACATTGGCGGTCAGTCCATTAGTCAGTCTGTTGGTCAGTCCATGGCTTATGTGAAGGGAGAAGGCGGGTGAGGGGTCATGCACCTTCTTAAGCTTCCCTCTTGCCCTCGCATCTTCGGCCTTTTTCATTCATTCTGTTCTGAAACCACTTAGGCCTTGGTAAAGCAGGCTGTGCCATCATGGGTGATCCAGTGCACAGTCTTCCCAGCTGTTGAGGTCAAAGCCAATCTTCTTCCCGTAGGTTTATGGGCTATCTTTGAAGCATTTCTGCTGGCAGCCCTGTGATCTTCGACCAGTAATGGACTGGGAACAGGGAGGGCTCTTCAGAAGGCAAGTGTCCAGCCTGCTGATGCAGAGGCCTGACCAGTGAAGTGGTTGCCATGTGAGAATGGTCTACACCCAGGAGGCCTGTTTCCTGGAGAATGCACAAAAATAAAAGCAATGTTGATGCTGGAGATCTGAAATTAAAACAGAAAGATTTAGAAAAGAACAGCAGGTCTGGCAGGATCTGTGGAGCGAGAAACATAGTTAACGTCTTTGGTCCAGTATGAGTGTTCCGAAGAAGAATCATATTGGGCTCAAAACGTTAACTCTGTTTTTCTCTCTACACAGTTGATGCCTGGCCTGCTCAGAATTTCCAGTTTTTATTCCTGGAGAATACATTCATATGGTTATCCATTCAGGTGATACATAAGGAGTGGGATTCTATCAGCCAAGGGCCGGGCCGGAGAATCGCCATGACCCACGTGAATCGCGCCGCAGAGCGGAGAATCGGTGCCATTGGCGCCGGCACGGTCGGCGCGGTGCCAGTCGGGGGCCGCTTTATGCGGCCCTGTAGCCATCTGGGATGGCCACTTACAAAAGATCCCGGGAAATATGGCCACCTGCAAAGGACAATGGGAAATATGGTCAAGCGAGGACTCAGACTCTCAGAGCTTATGTATATTGGCAACTCAGATAACTAGACTCTATCAAAACCTCCAGCTACTTTGCATTCTAATGGCCCATTTCCCCAGAACAAAAGACCTCTCCTCAGATAACAGATACAGAAACAGACTCATCAGCGCCACTCCCTTTGCTCAGGGAGCCAAGGTCAATGACCGCTCAGGACACGCCCTGCCATCAAGGCACCCGCCCCTTTATTGGTCAAAATCGAAGGCAGTAATCGAAGCCTGCCGAATTATTGGGTCCAAAGCTAAGGACCACCCAAAAGAGCGCGAAACCGCAGAAGGATAATGAGAGGCACTGCCATGTGTTCGGTCTCTCTTGGTCCCGGCGCTCGGTCTCTCTTGGCCCCGACCTACGCCTGAAACCAAGTGTAGCATCACGACCAGAAGACAAGTTCAGGGCCAACGATCGCTACCAGCGGATGAGCCCAGCAGAAACAAAGTCACTTCTCCAGACCCAACCACGCAAGATCTGAACAAAGGCCTTGTTCCTCTGCATAAAGCCGGGTGCCTGAAGTTAAGTACAAGTTGTTGTAGTGTTAGGTGTAATTTAGCTTGTAGTGTTTTATGTTGCATGTCGAAGTAATTCTTGTGTGTAAATAAACTATCATTGAACTTGGACTAACCATCTGGTTGTTTTGTCTTTGATTGATATCCGGTAAAACCTTGTGGTGGTATCATTTGATACCTGGCGACTCTGAAAAGCAATATCATCATTAATAACTGTCATATCAGTATCCAGTTAAAAAGAACAACATTATTGCCGGCTCCGGTGCGAATTGGCAAAATTATTGGCGACATCGGACGGGACTCGACCTAGAAGTGATTTTGTCACTCCGAGAGAACCCACAAAACTTTGCATTAGAAACCCAATTGAGAAAAGTGAACGAAACCACAAGTGTAAGACCCATATCGATCAAATCTCCAAGATTCGGAAGTGTGAATTAACTTGCATGCATAATCACAGGGATATAAGGTAAACACGTTAGATTTTAGAACAAAGAAAGAACAAAGAAAAATTACAGCACAGGAACAGACCCTTTGGCCCGCCAAGCCTGCGCCAATCCAGATCCTCTATCTAAAACTGTCGCCTATTTTCTAAGGATCTGTATCCCTCTGCTCGCTGCCCATTCATGTATCTGTCTAGATACATCTTAAATGACGCTATCGTGCCCGCCTCTACCACCTCCGCCGGCAATGCGTTCCAGGCACCCACCACCCTCTGCGTAAAGAACTTTCCACGCATATTTTGTTGCGTAAAACTATCGGGAGTATTGTGAACTGGAAAATAGCCTAGGCCATACCCGTTGTTCGAATCGCCGCCTTATTCCCCCTGTCCCAAATTAACGGTAGGAAAAGAGATAATAGAAGCAATGGCAGCAAAGGCAATGGAACGCTTAATGAACAGGATTGCGAGGAGCCTGATTTCGTTTACACCACCCCACTAACCATCACCCAATTGAGAGATGCCTGCGCCAAAATTGAACCATTTGAACCCACAGCCGACCCGCATAATTTCTTTGAGAGAGTACGACAGCAAACAGTTATGTATGGTCTAAATGAAATGGAGGAAGCTAAGCTTATAGTCATGAGCCTTGACCCGTCCGTTAGCTCAGCTTTACCAGAACCCCAGAATGTAGGAGGAGGAAGCCTCCAGGAGATGAAGGCAGCTACTTTAGACGCAATTGGATACAACAGCGGAGATCCCGTAGAAGGTTTGAACCAATGTAGACAAAAGAAGGGAGAGCATCTGACTGCATACGCAGGTCGCCTTTGGATCCATTTTAAAGCGGAATTTTGGGAATTGAGCCGCACAAACCTAGATAACGACAATACAACTAAATGGACTTGTACTTTAGTCTCCCACGCCACAGAAGCACGTCAAAAAACCTGTGTAAATTACGACCTCACAGACGCCACACATAATGAAGTTTGGGTTTTAAAGAGACTCCAGAGCTTGGGAACAATTCCGACATAGAAAGGCAGATCAGGAGAAGGCACAAGCGAATATGAACCCAGTCAGGACTACTCAGGACCCCGCATGGGTAAATGAGGGCAGAAATGTAGGTCAGCACCCCAGAGCACAGGCACCACGAGGTTGCTATAATTGTGGACAAAAGGGACATTACGCCCGCGAATGCAACGCCCCCCCCCCCCCCCCCGAACCAGCAACGGAGGAAAATGTAACTGGTCTGATTAGTAAGTTTGCAGACGACACAAAGGTTGGTGGAATTGCGGATAGCGATGAGGACTGTCTGAGGATACAGCAGGATTTAGATTGTCTGGAGACTTGGGCGGAGAGATGGCAGATGGAGTTTAACCTGGACAAATGTGAGGTAATGCATTTTGGAAGGGCTAATGCAGGTAGGGAATATACAGTGAATGGTAGAACCCTCAAGAGTATTGAAAGTCAAAGAGATCTAGGAGTACAGGTCCACAGATCACTGAAAGGGGCTACACAGGTGGAGAAGGTAGTCAAGAAGGCATACGGCATGCTTGCCTTCATTGGCCGGGGCATTGAGTATAAGAATTGGCAAGTCATGTTGCAGCTGTATAGAACCTTAGTTAGGCCACACTTGGAGTATAGTGTTCAATTCTGGTCGCCACACTACCAGAAGGATGTGGAGGCTTTAGAGAGGGTGCAGAAGAGATTTACCAGAATGTTGCCTGGTATGGAGGGCATAAGCTATGAGGAGCGATTGAATAAACTCGGTTTGTTCTCACTGGAACGAAGGAGGTTGAGGGGCGACCTGATAGAGGTATACAAAATTATGAGGGGCATAGACAGAGTGGATAGTCAGAGGCTTTTCCCCAGGGTAGAGGGGTCAATTACTAGGGGGCATAGGTTTAAGGTGAGAGGGGCAAAGTTTAGAGTAGATGTACGAGGCAAGTTTTTTACACAGAGGGTAGTGGGTGCCTGGAACTCACTACCGGAGGTGGTAGTGGAGGCAGGGACGATAGGGACATTTAAGGGGCATCTTGACAAATATATGAATAGGATGGGAATAGAAGGATACGGACCCAGGAAGTGTAGAAGATTGTAGTTTAGTCGGGCAGTATGGTCGGCACGGGCTTGGAGGGCCGAAGGGCCTGTTCCTGTGCTGTACATTTCTTTGTTCTTTGTTCTTTGGAACCAGCAATCGAACGTCCCACCTAGGAACAATGTTAGGCCCATACATAGCATTAGCGCTGATCAGATAATGCAGTAATTAATAGCACAGATTGAAGGTGTTCGGACTCCCCAACTTGGGTCTGCGACACACTCTGGGACAAATGGATTTAAAGGACATGTACAGCAGGATACATTACGGCCCCCATAGATATTCAAATTGGAAACATAAACACCAAGCACCCCGTTGTTTTAGTGGACTTGCCCCAAACAGCAGAGCACATTTTAGGAATCGACTTCATGAGCTCACGCAACTTTTCCTTTGACCCCGTGAATAAGTGTGTATGGATAATGGCCAGAACAGCAAGAGCCCCCGCCACGCTCACAGTAGGAGACTACGAACATAGAATCTGCTCAGTAGGCAACTATTGGTTTGATCCGCAAGCCATCAGTACAGATAAGATGATTAAAGAGGTCCTAAGAAAACATAAAGCATCCTTTGCCCAGCACAAGCACGATTGTGGAAAAATTCCGGGAACAGTCACAATTACAGGTCCCGATCCCAAGCCCCAGAAGCAATACAGTTTCCCTCAGCAAGCCGAGGGTGAGATTGCAAAAGTTATCAATAGCTTACTAGATCAAGGAGTAATTCGGCCCGTAGCCTCAACAACAATGCCGTAATTTAGCCCGTAAAGAAACCCGATGGTTCATGGAGATTGACCATTGACTACCGAGAGCTCAACAAGGTCACCCCATTAGCTGCCCCCACCGTTGCCACGAGTCCCGAAACCATGCTGAAGCAGGGAGTACATGCTAAGTACTTTACTGTGCTGGACATTAGCAATGACTTTTGGTCTATTCCCTTAGATAAGGCCTGTCAATACAAGTTTGCGTTCACATTTCAAGGACAGCAGTATACGTGGACTTGCCTCCCGCAAGGTTTCCACAACTCCCCCTCCATCTTTCACCAACAATTGGCCAATGGACTTTCCAAATTTTCCCAACCCATATGCCTCATTCAGTATGTGGACGACTTACTCCTACAGACGGACACAAAGGAAGAGCATGTTAAGCTTCTTTCCGAATTGCTAGGTCTCTTACAATCAATTGGATGCAAAGTCAACCTGAAAAAAGCCTAGATCTTGAAAGAAAAGGTCCTTTACTTAGGTACCATTATCACATACGGGAAAAGAGAGATCGAACAGAAACGGATTGAATCAATAGTTAAATTGCCCCTGCCCCACAATGTCACTGCACTCCGATCATTCTTAGGATTAGTTGGGTATTGTAGGAACCATGTAGATGGTTTTGCCACAAAAGCAGCCCCACTTTCAGAACTCCTTAAAAAGAATGGGAATGGCTTCCTCAGCACATGGATGCCATCGATGAATTAAAACGCGCCTTAGGCACAGCCCCCGCTTTGCAGGTACCAGACCTACACTCTCCCTACGCCATAGAAGTAGCGACCACCGACCAAACGCTCTCTGCAGTACTACTACAGGAAAGACATGACCGTTTAGGACCTGTAGCCTATGCCTCATGAGTTTTGGATCCCGTGGAGCAAAGATTTTCAGCCTGCGAACGGCACTTACTCGCAGTCTGTTGGGCAGTTCAATATTTTGCGTATATCACAGGCCTCAACCCCATAATGATTTTAACCGAGCACACCCCAAGGCAGCTACTGTTAGATGGTAGGTTAAAGGATGGTTCAGTTAGCCAGATCAGGGCAGCTCGCTGGTCACTGTTATTACAAGGAAGGGACATCACAGTTAAACGGACAAGGACCCACACATTTTTAGCGGACAACCTGCAGTATGAAGGAACCCCACATGAGTGCCAGATCATTGCAGCCAAACACCACACAGGACCCTTTATTCCAAAATCACAACCCAAATGAGCAGGCATCAGAACACAGAATTCCTGGACCATGGATAACTCTTCAAAAATTTATGTAGATGGTTCCTCCACCATTGACAATGGAAAAAGAATAACAGGATGTGGTATTTATGTGGAAGACACGCAGGGATGTGCATTAGAAGAAGTATCTTTAAAATTGCCAGGCCACTTAGGAGCAATAGCATATGTAGTGCAGCACCCAGATTCTTTCCCGACCCCCGCAGATATATATTCGGACAGTTTATATGTCTGCAATAGTTTGACAGAATTCCTGCCCCTGCGGGAATCTAGAAGATTCATATCCGCTGATGGTAAACCCCTACCCTCAGCCCCATTATTGAAGCATATTCTTGAGACAGCAAAAGATTGCACATATGGCATAATCAAAGTCAGAAGCCATCATCGTTCCTCCCCACCCAGTAACGTAAAGGCAGACGCCTTAGCAAAGGCCGGATCACGACACGGTCACTTTTGGCAACCCCCGAGAGTGAACCGATACACGCAGTCCAGGTTTCACAGACCAATATCGAAGATTTAGCCCAGGCCCAAAAGGCAGACGACACTTTTAAGCAAGTTTTAGACGGAAACTACCCAGCCCCCTATGACAAATTCAAGGACTTACTGACGGTACAGGACAATATAATTTTAACGAATGGAATTTATGTGGTCCCCACCCAGGACAGAAACCAGATAATTTGCCAGTTTCATGACGGACACAGACATCAGGGGATAGAAACCACCATTGCCCACTTAAGACCTTTGTGCTGGTGGCCCGATTTAAAAGCAGGCGTCACGCATTATGTTGAGAACTGTTTAATCTGTGCAGAGAATAATTTTGAAAGGTACTCCAGTAAAGGACAATTAGGACACATCCGACCTGTTAATGGCCCATGGACGAATTTACAGCTCGATTACATTGGTCCCCCCCCCCCCCCCCCCCTGCAGAAATGGTTTTAAATATGTGTTGGTAGTAATCAACACCTTCACAAAACGGGTGGAAGCATTTCCCTGCAGGACAAACACGGCTAAGGCAACAGCCAAGATCTTAACACAGCAGATATTTACATGCTGGGGACTCCCCCGCAGCATTGAATCAGACCAAGGTTCCCATTTCACCGGCCAAGTAATGCAGAATTCCTAACGATTTTTGGAATAAAACAAAAATTCCACATTGCTTATCACCCCCAATCCAGTGGTATTATGGAACTTATGAATCGGGCCCTGAAAGCGACTATTAGGAAAATGGTGCAACATCATAACACCACATGGGATACAGTTCTCCCATTCACCCTTATGTCTATTAGGAAAACAGTATCAAGTTCCACAGGATTCACCCCCCACACCCTCCTGATCAGACAACCCATGAAAGGAACGGAATGTTTATTAGGACTTGATTTTGCCAGCCCCACAGTCATCGCCCTCATCCACGAAAAAGCAGTCCAACAACTCACGGAAAATATTAAAGCAGCCCAGCTCGCTGCAGCTGTCCGACTAGGTACTAGGAAAAAGCAGAGTAAGGCCTTCTTTGATAAAACAGTCTACCCAGTAGAGTATACAGTCGGTCAGCAAGTGATGGTTTGCCTGTATAATCCCAGTTCATTCCTCACCCCTAAATTTGCAGGACCCTACTCTATTTCAGATGAAGTGAGCCCCTCTGTGTACGAAATAACATACCCCAATGGAAAAACAGGTTGGTTCCATATCAACCAGCTTAAAGTTTATGGAACCCAATGTAGCCACTCCCACCATGTCTCCCGAGCAATGGCAGATGATTCCGCCCCGCCCATCGACAACTTAGACCAGCCCCCCCCCCACCCCCAGCCAGGACAGCACGTCCATGCCCACAGACCCAACCATGTCACCGCCCACAGGTACGCCTTTTCACCTTGAGCTTGATTCGGACAACAGCGACAGCCCCTGGAACCACGACCAGGACATGTTTGGCCCCCTGTACCCCCTTTCACTGCCACAGCCAGAATCAATGCCACCGCCCAACAACGGAACTTTGCCCTTTGCAGCTATCGCCCCTCATGACAAACGAACCCCCCATTGGCACCGCAACAACTCTTGGCGATTAGTAAGGAATGACGATTCGGATCCCACGGCGACCCACGCGACCACGGCACAGAAACGACAGGCACGAGTTTGGCAACTGGGAGATAATGATGACTCAGAGTCTGACTCCCATTATGGTAACGCTTTCACAACGCTTTTTGATACGGAACCCTGAGGTGTCCAGATGATGAGAAAAAGGAACCGCATGTGAATTACGGTGTCCTATTTCCTGATGGAACCTGCCCGCTTTCTTTCTTTCTTATTGCTGCATGGTTTTAATTAATGTCGGCCAGTTACAAAATTTCTTGATACTGTCATGGTTGCTCTTCTGAGCAATTTACTGCCCAATGACCGTTAAAGGAACAAATTGTTGGATCCCATACGTTACAAATTCTTTCTGCTCATTCGGTCACCCAGGTAGGGAGTAACGGCACTAATCCCCGCCCCGCCTGAGGACCCCCAATGCATCCAGTCAGCCAAGCTCGGGTAGTGGAGCAACGGCACTGATCACCGCCCTACCTGGGGAATCCCACCCATTCTTGCCCTGCCGCGCCCACACGCACCTAATGCTTCGATCACTTCAAGTAATCTGGAATGGTTCCCTACACTCCTTACTGTCCTTGACAGGTCTTTGTTTCCCCTTATCTGCTCTGTAGTGTGGTTTAAAGAATGCCTTTTGCCACAGCCTGTACACTCAACTCTTTACCTTCTGCAACTCTTTGGTCGCTACCCCAACTGCTATTTACATGTTTGACACACTTGGTTGTTATACATTTGCTGCTATATGTGAACTACCTCTGGACCCTGGCCGGAGAAATCATCCGCCCACTCACCGCATCGACCACCAGCTGCGGGATTCCTTGCACTTCAACAGAATTTTTTTTTCTGGATGTCTTGTCTCTAAAATGGTTATTTCAAAAAAAAAGAGGGAGTCACACGTGGTGGCGATTCTAACGGGTAATTGAAGTTGAAGAGAGAAAGACAAACAAAACGAGATGTTAACCAACGATAATAACAGATATTATGCTTGCACTGTCAGGAATATACGAAGAACAAAGAACAAAAAGACAAGATGAAGACAGGACTGATGACCTCCATTGTGGTCATCGCTGGACTCCTACAACTGCGCATGTTGACAGCCTTTGTACCCTACACCACACCGGCCCCGGACATGACCATACAATATGAGACCCCTCGCCCGGACACCACACCTCACATGAAAACAAACACTGCTACCCCCACATGGTGCGAAAACATTGTAAAATGGTATTCCCTTTCCTATACAGCAGAAGCCCTTTTGGTCATAGCAATACTCTGCAGTGTCGTTCAGACACTTAGACTCCCCAAATGGCGAAGGAGAGCCTCCCCCTCCCTGATATACACACTCCGAGCCCCTTTCCTTGGAATCCAACAAACCCCACAAACCTTTTAAACCTTTTTCACTGACAAAATAAAAAGATTGTACTTCAAGGTAGAGATGTGATGCTGCTGTTTATTTCTTTAAAAATTTTGTATTGTACATAAGTTCCTTTTTGATATTTGCCAGCAGCATGAGAGTAGCTTAGGTAATGATAGTTAGAGGTTCCCTTGTGTAAATAAGTTAAATGTAGAATGATTAAATGTTTTATAGTGGTCCCTTAGAGTTTATGAATTTATGATGTGTTGATAAAATTAGGTAAATGCACCAAAAACATAGGACAGAGTAGTGTAGAACCTGTCCTTGGCCAAGGATAACCGGCACACCAAGGACGGATGAGGATTAACAGTGTGATCCACCATGCTTCGCGTTCAAGATCAAAAGGACAAGATGTAGCCATCTGGGATGGCCACTTACAAAGGATCCCGGGAAATATGGCCACCTGCAAAGGACCATGGGAAATATGGTCAACCCAGGACTCAGACGCTCAGAGCTTATGTATATTGGCAACTCAGATAACTAGACGCTATCGAAACCTCCAGCTACTTTGCATTCTAATGGCCCATTTCCCAGAACAAAAGACCTGTACTCAGGTAACAGATACAGAAACAGACTCATCGGCGCCACTCCCTTTGCTCAGGGAGCCCAAAAAACCAAGAGCAATGACCGCTCAGGACATGCCCCGCCATCAATGGCACTTTATTGGCCAAAATCAAAGGCAGTAATCGAAGCCTGCCGAATTATTGGGTCCAAAGCTAAGGGCCGCCCAAAAGGGCACGAAATCCCTGAAGGGTAAAAAGAGACACTGCCATGTGTTCAGTCTCTTTTGGCCCCGGCGCTCGGTCTCTCTTGGCCCCGACCTACGCCTAAAACCAAGTGCAGCATCACGACCAGAAGACAAGTTCAAGACCAACGATCGCTACCAAGCGGATGAGCCCAGCAGAAACAAAGTCACTTCTCCAGACCCAGCCGCGCAAGATCCGAACAAAGGCTTTGTTCCTCTGCATAAAGCTGGGTGCCTGAAGTTAAGTACAGGTTGTTGTCGTGTTAGGTGTAATTTAGCTTGTAGTGTTTTATGTTGCATGTCGAAGTAATTCTTGTGTGTAAATAAACTATCATTGAACTTGAACTAACTAACTGGTTGTTTGGTCTTTGATCGATATCTGGTAAAACCTTGTGATGGGATCATTTGATACCTGGCGACACTGAAAAGCAATATCATCATTAATAACTGTCATATCAGTATCCAGTTAAAAATAGCAACATTATTGGCATCTCCAGTACGAATTGGCAACACTCCGGCCATAACAAAAAACCCGAGGCCGGCAGGCGCCGTCCACGTGTGGTCTTACCCGACGGGACCCTGGCGTGGAAGGGTCCAGGGCCAGCCTGTGGGGGAGGAGAGGGGTCCGACCCGGGGGGGGGGGGGGGCTCTGCTGCGGCCTGGTCAGCGATCGGGGCAACCGATCGGCGGGCCGGCCTCTTGGGCTGGGGGCATCGTTCCTTCCACACCGGCCCCTTTAGCCCTACGCCATGTTGCGTCGGGGCCAACGTGGAGAAGGGAGCCACTGCGCATGCGCGCGGAGGTGCCGGTGCCACTGTGCATGCGCGGACCCCGCGGCGCCCAGTTGATGCCTGGATCAGCAGCTGGAGCGGCATGGGTCGCTCCAGTGCCGTGTTGGCCCCCTGTAGGGGCCAGAATTGATGATCCTGAGGCCATCTTGACGCCGTCGAGAAACGTGACAGCGTTTACGACGGTGTCAACACTTAGCCTCAGAATCAGAGAATCAGAAAAGTCTGGGTGGTGGCCCGACCATTGCAGGTGGCCACTGTTCGCATGCGCGGCTACGGACCCGGCAATTTTCCATCCGTGTCTGCAGGGAAAGCTGGGGGTTTTACGTGGCGGAGCATCGGTGTGGGGGTGGCGCCGACTTTTTGGTCGTAATACTAGACACATGCTTCAGACATAGCCTCAAAATCAGAGAATCCAGCCCGAAGTGTCTGAATAAACTCCTTCCTCTTTTGATTACCTTGTCAATATAAACTGGTGAACCATGTATCAGAATGAGAGAGGTACATTGATGTCACACCTATTGGGTTACCGTAGCATAATACTTATATCACTGGATTAATGTTTCATACGTTCATGAATTCAAACCCCCACAGTATTTTTGTGAGTTGAATTGAGTTGAATTGAATTCAATAGAAAGCTAGTCTCAGTAATGGTGACCATGAAACTATTATTGATTGTCGTAAAAACCCATCTTGTTTACTAATGTCCTTTAGGAAAGGAAATCTGCCATCCTTATCTGGTCTGGTCTACATATGACCCCACATACACAGCAATATGGCTGACTCTTAATTGTCCTCTAAAGTGGTTGTGTAGATCACTAAGTTATATTCAAGAAGGGACTCTTAACTAACTTCTCAAGGGTAACGAGGAATGAGTGATAAATACTATAAGACCATAAACATAGGAGCAGAATTAGGCCACTCGGCCCATCGAGTCTGCTCCGCCATTCAATCATGGCTGATATTTTCCTCATTCCCATTCTCCTGCCTTCTACCCATAACCCCTGATCCCCTTATTAATCAAGAACCTATCTATCTCTGTCTTAAAGACACTCAGTGATTTGGCCTCCACAGCCTTCTGCAGCAAAGAGTTCCATAGATTCACCACCCTCTGGCTGAAGAAATTCCTCCTCATCTCTGTTTTAAAGGATCGTCCCTTTAGTCTGACATTGTGTCCTCTGCTTCTAGTTTTTCTTACAAGTGGAAACATCTTCTCCATGACCACTCTATCCAGGACTGGCAGTATCCTGTAAGTTTCAATAAGATCCCCCCTCATCCTTCTAAACTCCAACAAGTACAGACCCAGAGTCCTCAACTGTTCCTCATACGACAAGCTCTTCATTCCAGGGATCATTCTTGTGAACCTCCTCTGGACCCTTTCCAAGGCCAACACATCCTTCCTTAGATACAGGACCCAAAACTGCTCACAATACTCCAAATGGGGTCTGACCAGTGCCTTATATAGCCTCAGAAGTACATCCCCAGTCTTGTATTCTAGCCCAATGTGAATGCGAACATTTGCCTTCGTAACTGCCGCTTAACCTGCACGTTAACCTTAAACAAAACGTGAACAAGGACTCCCAAGTCCCTTTGTGCTTCTGATTTCCTAAGCATCTCCCCATTTAGAAAATAGTCTATGCCTCCATTTCTCCTTCCAAAGTGCATAACCTCTCACTTTTCCACATTGTATTCCATCTGCCACTTCTTTGCCTACTCTCCTAGCCTGTCCAAGTCCTTCTGCAGCCCGCCTGCTTCCTCAATACTTCCTGTCCCTCTACAGATCTTTGTATCATCTGCAAACCTAGCAGCAGTGCCGTGTCAATGAAGCCCATATGAGAAATAAACAAAATATCAGGGACCTACTTGCAATCGGCCATATTCTCAATCAAAAGCTTTCTAATGGAAAAAATAAACACGAGGGAGAAAGGAAAATGTTAATAAGGTAGATGAAGACGGCTAGGAAGAAGATTATGTGGAGTATAACCCCCAGCGTAGACCAGTTGATCTGTTTCTGTGCTGTATGCAATGTATTTAACACTCCACTGCCCTTAGAGATGGCCTAGCATGCTATGACCACAGATTGCCACCACCTCCTCAAGGATAAACGATAAATGCTGCCCTTGCCAGCAATGTCCAGATTTCAAGAATTAATAAATAATCTCTTCATGTCCTTCTGTGTTCCGACCTCCATGGCTATCGCTGGATACTTGTCTAATGAACAGAGATCCAAACAAATGAATTAGGAGCAGGTGTAGGCCATTCAGCCCCTCAAGCCTATACCATTCAATAATATCATGATCTGATTGTAGCCACCACCCACTTCCCTTTCTTTGACTCGCTTGTCAATCAAGAACCTATCTAAAAATATTCATTGACCCTGCCTCCACCACTCCTTGGGTGGTCACGACCCTCAGAGAAATAAATTCTCCTCACCTCAGCGTTAAATGGGAGACTCCCTGGGGTGAATTCTCCGTTTGGGAGATGAGGCGCGGGATTCTCCATCCAGCCATGCTGGAATCACGAAACGCGATTGTGTGGAGAATAACGTGCAGCCGAAAATTGAGGCCAGCACCGGGCACCCAATGGAATGCCATGTTCCGGTGCCTCGACAGCGGGTTAATGCTTGGGCATGCAAATTGTACAGTAAAGGCCGTTGGCATATCATTAATGGGCCTGACCCAACCCGACATTCTCTGGACCTCCTGCAATGCTCGGCTTCCACTAGGTGGAAGTACCGGCAGCGTGGTGCCCCCTCGCCACCACAAACCACCACTCACCAGTTCCCCCAGCCCCCGCCAAAAGCCCTTCCTTCCCACAGAACGGCTCCCCCTGACTGTGGCGGTGGTGGACTCAGTCCACAGCTACCACGCCAGTGTTATGGGTGAGGCATTTTCAGAACCCCAAAATGTATCATAGAGTTCAACCAACCTCTCCCTTTAATGGATTTGTTGCTTTTCCGAGCACACGGCTTGTTACCTAGGGGTGGGATTACAATTATGGACACGTGTGTTTTTAAAACAAAAAACACTGTTTATTCCATGAACTCAACTTAACATCTTAAATAAACATTGGATCTCTTAACACCCCTTACTTCAAAGCTAACTCAGAAAATATTGCAACAATAAATAATTCCTTAAAATGTTCCTTCAAACTTCCAAGAGACTTAACACCTTTAAACAAAATCACATCAGGTTAAAGGCTTCACTATTATAAGTTTAAATCACCCAAATGATCCAGAGATAGTCTTTCATGGGAGAGATCCAGCTCACTGCAAAACACAGACACACACCCAGTTCTTTTCAAAACTTGCAGCTCTCTGGAAACACACAGGCACACACAAACTGCTTTCTAAACTGAAACTAAAAATCTGCAAAATTAAACTGCAAAATGGCTGACCTGACCTCAGCCCCACCTACTCTCTGACATCACTGTTTTCTTAAAGGTACATTGCTTAAACATCCATGTCTTAAAAGTACTCTTACATGACACCAGGTTCACAAAAAAAAGGATGTGTTCCACGCCATAGGGAACTCGGCCCATCGGGAGCGGGCCTCAAGTGACGCTCTGAGGTCATCCATACAGCGTGCGGCATACTCTTTGAGTACGCCGTTTTCAAGGTGGTGGAGCATCGTAAACGTGGCGCCGCCCCCATCGTAAACAGGGATTCTCCGGCCGATCGTAGAACGCGATTTTGGCATCAGCAACAGGAGAATCCCGTCCTTTATCCCTGAAACGGCGAATTCCATCCTATGTTCTCCTGCTGGAGAAGAATTGCACCCATGTTATGATCCCCATGGGAGCGCGAATCAGGATGCAATTTTGTATCCCTTGCCATGCAAAATTATGCATGGCAAGGAATACGAGGGATTCCTGAAGGAACTCTGTTATTAGGGAGCCCTCAGATCCATTAGCTGCAACCATTCATAATATTCTAGTAGCGGACTGTAATGGACAGTTTCCACAAACCATCTTGAGCCTTGATTCATTCATCTCCTCTCATGAATCAAAGACTCCCAAGTGGTGAAACCCCAATGTTTACAGATATTGACCACATCAAAGAGAGGTAAGTGCATTCCAAGCACTATGCATTTCAATCACACGCTCTGCCCCTTATAGCCACCCGCTCCTTATCGTCAGCACTAGTGCATCTCCACACCTCAGGTGAGCGATACCTTGCTAAGGGGTTGCCAAATTCACCCCCCCCCCTTCATGCCCTGCCTCAATCCTATCTTCATAATCCCCTCAGGTTACCTGGATTCAGTGCTAGGGCTGTTGGGGGGCTTCAATGGCCTCCGAGCCACCTGGCGTGGTCAGTTTTGTGAGGGCCACGAATAATCCAGCACAAGTTTCAAGGATACAAAGAAATAACATTTATTTATAATAACATATATATACAACAGCAGCAACTTTGCTTGCTGCTTACTCCTTCCTGCTGGTTCCAGCTTTATTTATACAGGGAGTCTGCTAATGATTTCTCAGCTCCCCTCATTGGGGAAGCTCATACTCCCACAGGATTGTGGGATTGTCATTAGTCCCCAGCCAATGGTAAGCAGGCAGGTTATAACATCCCTCCCCCCCCAAAGTCCAAGGAATCCATCGAAGACCCTGGCGAAGGAGGGCATCGGACTCTTTTTGCCGCAGGCCAGACACCATTTGCACGAGGCGCTGGATCGGGCGGCGTGTAACGAGATGGAGGCCGGCGCTTCCGCGATGAACAGCGTAACAGTTGTACATCCACTGCCCATGGGCCCGAGGATTCCCCCTCTGATGCGTCCTGTGTCTCCATCTCGGAGTCAGAGTCTGCTGCCTCTGTCATCTCGGCGTCTCTATCTCCACGGGGTTGTGTAACGACCTGCGCAGGCTTTGAGTGAGGCACCAGAGGAAGATTGTGAGGACTACTTTCCATTGTCTCTGGTCTCTGTGGCTGTAGAAATTAGCTCCGGGGGCGGGGAATCTTTGGAAGGGATAGTTTTCTGGACCGAATGTGGTCTACATGTTTGCGCTGGAGATGACCCTGGGCTTGCACCTGGTAAGATATAGGGCCCGTTTGGCGAAAGATTACGCTAGGGACCCACTGGGCACCACCAGCAAAATTGCGAACGAACACTGGGACACCGGGCGCAAACTGCCGAATGGGCCGATGCCGAGAAAAACCCTGTCCCTGCCGTTCTTGTGTGCGGCGTACTTTTGCGCTAATAAAACCATACTAAGGCGGGTGCGAAGTCTCCGGCCCATTAGGAGTTCTGCGGGAGCTATCGCAGTCACCGCATGGGGGGGTGGTCCGATACGAAAACAAAAAGTGAGCCAGTCTCGTGTCCATTGACCCTGAAGACTGCTTCTTTAGGCCTCGTTTGAATGTCTGCACTGCGCGCTCCGCCAACCCATTTGAAGCCGGGTGGTAAGGGGTAGTGCGGATATGGCGTATGCCGTTCATCTTCATGAACCTCGCAAACTCCTCACTGGTGAATGGAGTGCCGTTATCTGTGACCAGCACCTCTGGGAGCCCATGCGTACTAAAAGACAAACGCATCTTCTCAATTGTTGCGCAGGACGTTGTGCCTAGCATCTTATGCACCTCTAGCCATTTAGACTGGGCGTTGATTAATAAAAGGAACATGGATCCTTGAAAAGGGCCGGCAAAATCCGCATGCAAGCGCGCCCAAGGCCACCCTGGCCATTCCCAGTGATGTAGGGGCGCGGCCGGCGGAAGCTTCTGATGCTCCTGGCAAATGCAGCAGTTTTGGGCCACCTTCTCAATGTCGGCGTTGAGGCCTGGCCACCAGACATAACTCCGGGCCAACATTTTCATTTTGGTCACACCTAGATGCCCATTGTGCAAGTCTCTTAGTATCAGCTGCTGTCCTTTTTCCGGGACAATCACACGCGTCCCCCACAAGAGGATGCCGCCTTCCACGCTGAATTCTGACAGCTTGGAGGAAAATGCCTGCAACTCGCCTGGGAGCTGTCTATACTGCCCACCATACAGGACTATGTGTCGAACCTTTGACAGGACTGGCTCCATCTGGGTCCACTCACGGATCTGTGATGCCGTGACAGGCAAGGTGTCCATAAAATTTAGGATTGCAACCACCTCACCGGTCATGGGGGTCGACATGGGGCCGGTCGATAAATCGGCTCAGTGCGTCGGCATTCGCTATCTGCGTACCTGGTTTGTGCTCCAGAGAATACTCGTATGCAGCGAGCAACAAAGCCCAGCGCTGGATCCGTGTGGAAGCAATGGTCGGTATTGGCTTATCCTCTCTGAAAAGTCCCAGCAGAGGCTTATGACCAGTCACGATAGTGAAGTGGCGGCCATACACATGGTGGAAACGTTTCACTGCAAAGACCACCGCCAGGCCCTCCTTCTTGATCTGCACGTACTTTTTTTCCGCTGCAGTCAATGTGCGGGAGGCGAAAGCTATCGGTCGCTCGGCCCCGTTCTCCATCTTGTGGGACAGGACGGCCCCAATACCATACGGGGATGCATCACATGTGACGAGCAAAGGCTTTCCAGGATCATAGTGGGTTAGTAACCCAGACGACGACAATTGTTGCTTTACCCGCCAGAAAGCGGTTTCTTGCGGCTGACCCCAAACTTCAGCAGAAGGTGCAACGGGGCCAGCGTAGTTGCCAGATTGGGGAGGAACTTCCCGTAATAGTTTACGAGGCCGAGAATAGAACAAAGATGCGAAGTGTCAGTCGGGGCGGGGGCCTGTTGAATTGCGCGCACCTTCTCTGCGACAGGGTGCAAACCTTTGCGGTCCACCCGATAACCCAGGTAGACTACTTCCTTCGCCTGAAAGACGCACTTTGTGCGATGTAAACGGACTCCAGTCTCCGAATCTGTACCTGTAAATTTATAGTCGCCGCACAAGCGATCTGTGGCATCTGGCTTCAGTACAGGTACAATTGGTGCTGCCCAGTCAGCGAAACGGACGGGCCTGATAATACCCAAAGTCTCCAAATGAGTGAGCTCCCCTTCTACCTTCTTGAGCAAGGCGTAAGGCACCGGGTGCGCCCGGAAATAGCGCGACGTGGCTCCTGGTTCGACTTGGATATGGGCTACGACCCCTTTTATTTTCCCCAAACCGGGCTGGAATACATCTGGGTATCGTCCTAGCACCTCAGTCAACTCTCCAGAAACTGTTTGGAGGATATGCTGCCACTGCAACCGCAAATTGCGCAACCAGTCCCGACCCAACAGGCTGGACCCATGGCTGCCCACCACGATAAGTGGGAAACGCCCCTCCTGGCGTCCATAAACAACAGGGGTCATCGTCGTTCCTGCAATGTCCAATGGCTCCCCCGTATAGGTGGCCAACCTGGCCTGTGTGTCGGTTAATGTAAAGGACTGTATACCCTGCTTGATGCGGTCGAATGTCCTCTGGGCGATCACGGAGACCGCTGCGCCAGTGTCCAACTCCATCTCGAGCGGGTGACCATTGACCCGTACTATCACTTTAATGGGGGCCACACAGGGAGCTGCCACACAATGCAGCTGCAGGCTGTCGTCCTCTGTCTCCACGTCCTCAGGAGTAATCGCCGCAGGTTCATCCACATGGAAGGTACGGCCCCTGGACTGGTCCCAGTTTCGGTCGGAACGACGGCATCTCTGGCGCCCCCAGGACCGGCGTCCGCGACGGGGTCGGCGCCTACAAGTCTGACACGGACATGGCTCCTCATCCATTGGTTCTGAAGAAGGCTCCCTTCGGGGAGGAATATCCGACGGCCACTGGCGTCGATCCAGACGTCGCCTCACCCAAGGTACCGCAGGAGTGCGGGGGGACATTTTCGGACGGAAGGGGTTGCGCCCCAAGGCATGCACCTCCATTCCCTGTAGCTCCTGCACTCCTCGTTCTGCGCTCTCTTGGGACAATACTATTTGAATGGCCTGTTGAAAAGTCAATGTTGGCTCAGCTAACAACTTTCTCTGGGTGGCCGCATTGTTAATACTGCAAACCAAACGGTCGGGTAACATTTCTGACAAGGTCTCACCATAGTCACCGTACTCCGCAATCCTGCGTAGCCTGGATAGAAAGTCGGCAAGGGATTCTCCTGGGGTCTTCTCAGCAGTAATAAACCGGTAACGTTGGACTATAGTGGACGGGGTTGGATTAAAATGTTGCCTCACTAAATTCACAAGTTCATCAAATGTTTTGGTGTCTGGCGCAGCTGGGTACGTAAGCCTCCTAATCACCGCAAACGTATGCGGGCTGCAGGCAGTGAGCAATATGACCATCTGGCGCTCATTTTCGGTGATATTGTTTGCCCGGAAATAGTAACGCATCCGTTGTGTGTACTGTTCCAGCTTTCCAGCGCAGCATCAAAAACATCCAAACGTTCATACAGAGGCATGGTGTTATAGAAAACAACTTCCAACCTGTATCCAACAAAAATCCAGGGATGTGGCTTCAGCAGTGTAGACAGCTATTCACTTTAACCCTCGTCGCCAGTTTTGTGAGGGCCACGAAGAATCCAGCAAAAGTTTCAAGGATACAAAGAAATAACATTTATTTACAATAACATATATATACAACAGCAGCAACTTCGCTTGTTGCTTATTCCTTCCTGCTGGTTCCAAACTTTTATACAGGGAGTCTGCTAATGATTTCTCCGCCCCCCTCATTGGGGAAGCTCATACTCCCACAGGATTGTGGGATTGTCATTAGTCCCCAGCCAATGGTAAGCCGGCAGGTTATAACAGTCATCAAATCTGGTTTCTCGTGGCGGAGACCAATCGTGATTCCCGCTGGCCTCAGCTGTGCCGGTGGGTGGGAAAGAATCCCAGGAGCTGGGAGATTCCGGCT